>NC_057797.1:600253970-600351009 GCF_018294505.1 Triticum aestivum | reverse complement strand
GGCCCCGGCGACCACCGCCTCCCGCCGGCGCCGCTGACGCCGCCCTCCGTCGCACCTCCTCCCCGCCAGATCCGGCCCCGACGACCTCATCTCCGGACCCGGCGAACCTCGAGACTCATGCTGCTACAGTGCTCCAAACCCTAGATCCGATCTGGATCTGGTTGACTTTTGCCTCCCTCCTAGTTATTTTTTGCATTCTTCCACATGCCATAACTTTGCATCTATAGCTCCGATTCATGCGTGTAGCATATCAAAATGTTCGTCTCGAAGACTACATCATTTCATCTCATTGCATCATTTTCTTTTGAGCTCATCTTGATGCCCAAAATGCTGTTGTAAGAGGGCTATGTGATGATAGTTTCAGATCTGTTTCAGCAAATGCACTTTTGTCATTTTTGCCATGATTAATGTGTGCATTCTATGATCCTTAGCTCTAATGTGTTTTGAAGTATGCCATGCCATCTTTACAGGGTGTATGCCATGTATTTTTGTGATCTTTGTGGTGACTAGCACAAGCATGCAAAGTAGCTTACTCAATGATGCTGATTTCAGGGACTTAGAATTTCACTAAGTCCTTGCCCTGTCATTATTTTTATGCCATATGTTCATGTTGTTTCCTAGTGATCCATGCCTCTTTTAAGCATTATTAGTAAGGATGTTTTGTTAACATTGTGGTGCTATATCCATACATGTCTTTGTTTTCATTTATGGAGCACCCTAGCTTGAGTCAATCGAGGTTTACTTTTGCTATAAAGTGATTCCTGGCAGATTGTTGACATGTTTAGCGATTTTGCCGAGGATGTTGCTATTGATCCGTGCATGCTATGATGTTGTTCTTGCCATGTCTAGCTTATATGCCATGTCTTCTTGATGGGTGTCTGCTTAGTTTGTCATGCCATGCTCTGTAGTGCGTGCATCGAGCTCGTAAACATGCCTACTCGTTAACTGATTTGCATGCTCCAATTTTTCACCAAGTCTGAATCTGTTTATGTTTTTGCCATGTTCACATGCTTGCAATTGTATTTTCTAATCCCTTTTGGCTCAAGGTCACTAAGGGACTTTCGTTAAGTGCTTTGATTATCTTCATGCCATGCCTTGATTTTCCATGATATGTTCCTATAGCATGTAGTTATCGTGCCCTAAACATTGCTTCCTGATGATAAATTCCTGACATGCTATTAATTTCACTAAGTCTGAAACCTGTTATCTTTTGCATTTTTGCCATGCTTGTTTGAACCTGTTAATGAGTGAATTAGCTGTAGCTCAGTGTTCATCTTTTGTCAAGCATCATGAGTGGATCCATGCAATGTATTTTGTTGTCATGTTGGAGTGTTTTAGCATGTTGTTCTTGATGCATTTAGCAGGCTACTTGCTGTTAATCGCAGACCGGTGCCATATTTGTTTTTCTTGCCATTTCCAAATTGTGCATCCGATTCCGGTGATCTTTATATCGATTACGACCGAAATCAACTCACCTTTCCATTGGCACTCTTGGTTTTCCAAGTTGAGGCCAGGTTCAATCATTCCTTTCCAAATCATGCCTATCCATCACATATCGCATCCCGCATATCATACCATGTTTGCATCATGTTGCTTCAGCATTGCACGTGGTTGATTGTGTTCCTTTTGCTTGTTGTTTTTGCTTGGGTAGAGCCGGGAGACGAGTACGTGATCGAGGAGCCCATTGAGTATGCTTACGAGGATCAAGACAACTCTGAGAACTTTGCACGCAAGATGACCAAACCCTCGAAATCACTTCTATCTTTGTTTGCTAGATGCTCGCTCTTTTGCTATGCCTATGCTACGATACCTACCACTTTCTTATCATGTCTCCCATTTGCCATGTCAAACCTCTAACCCACCTTGTCCTAGCGAACCATTGTTTGGCTATGTTACCGCTTTGCTCAGCCCCTCTTATAGTGTTGCTAGTTGCAGGTGAAGATTGGAGATCGTTCCTTGTTGGAACTTGTTTATTGTTGGGATATCATCACATTATCTTGTTTATCTTAATTCACCTATATAGTTGGTAAAGGGTGGAAGGCTTGGCCTTATGCCTGGTGTTTTGTTCCACTCTTGCCGCCCTATTTTCCGTCATATCGGTGTTATGTTCCCGGATTTTGCGTTCCTTACACGGTTGGGTTATAATGGGAACCCCTTGACAGTTCGTCTTGAATAAAACTCCTCCAGCAATGCCCAACCTTGGTTTTACCATTTGCCACCTAGCCTCTTTTTCCCTTGGGTTTCCGGAGCCCAAGGGTCATCTTTATTAAACCCCCCGGGCCAGTGCTCCTCTGACTGTTGGTCCAAAACAGAGCCACTTGCAGCGCCACCTCGGGGAAACTTGAGGGTTGGTTTTAGTTGTACGTAGTGTTCATCTGAGTGTGCCCTGAGAACGAGATATGTGCAGCTCCAATCGGGATTTGTTGACACATTCGGGTGGTGTTGCTGGACTTGTTTTACCATTGTCGAGGATGTCTTGTAACTAGGATGCCGAGTCTGATTGGATTGTCTTGGGAGAAGGAATATCCTTCGTTGACCATGAGAGCTTCTGATGGGCTAAGTTGGGACAAGAGGCTCACCACAAGGTGGTGCCGGCGACGGGATAAGATAATTATACGAGTAACTATATATCCAAATCACACAAACATCAATCTTTTATATAAAACTTCATGAACAAGAGGCTCACCACAAGGTGGTGCCGGCGACGGGACGTTGCGAGTGATCGACGGTGGTTACGACGGAGATTTAGAAGGTACTAAGTAAACCACACCTACATATGGAAACTAAGTGTTATTTTTGACCTCATATTGCATATAAATCAAATACTAGCACATATATATAATTCCTCCCAAATTACTAAACTCAAAAATCAATCACTATATAAAGCATTGCATGAGCTAATCTAGCAATGAGAGATGAAAGGACAAAGTTGCTAACCTTTGTGATCATTTGAATGGATGGGGGCCTTCAAATCTTGACAAATTTTGGGCAAAATGTGTGATGAGCTTGAGAGGAAGAGGGAAAAGAACAGAGAGGAGAAGGGAAAGGGGAAGAACAGAGCGAGCTCCGGTGGATGAAGGGTCTATGTAGGACGACCTTTACTACCGGTTCGTGATACGACCCGGTACTAAAGGTGATGGAGGGGCCCCGGACTGACAACATCCTGCCACCACTCACTTTAGTACCGGTTCGTGGCATGAACCGGTGCTAAAGGTTCGCCATGAACCGGTACTAATGAGAGTGGCCGGCTAGCCGTTGGAACCGGCACTAATGCACACATTAGTGCCGGCTCAAATTCAAACCAGCACTAATGTGCTCCACATTTGACCCTTTTTCTACTAGTGGTTGTTGTTGATCCATGCATGCTATGTTGTTGTTCTTGCCATGTCTAGCTTCTATGACATGTCTATTTGCTGGGTGTATGCTTAGTTTGTCATGCAATGCCTCGTAGTTAGTGCATCGAGCTCGTAAACATGCCTACTCGTTATCTGTTTTGCCATGCTCCAGTTTTCACAAAGTCTGAATCTGTTTATGTTTTTGCTATGTTCACATGCTTGCAATTGTATTTTCTGATCCCTTTTTGGCTCATGGTCACTAAGGGACTTTTGTTGTATGCTTTGAGTAGCTTCATGCCATGCCTTGCTTTGCAATGATATGTTCCTATAGCATTTAGTTATCGTGCCCTAAACATTGCTTCGTGATGATAAATTCCTGACATGCTGTTAAATTCACCAAGTCTGAAACATGTTATCTTTTGCATTTTGCCATGCTTGTTTGAACCTGTTAATGAGTGAATTAGTCGTAGCTCAGTGTTCATCTTTTCTCAAGCATCATGAGAGTATCCCTGCCATGTATTTTGTTGTCATGTTGGAGTGCTGTAGCATGTTGTTATTGATGCATTTAGAAGGCTACTTGTTGTTAATCGCAGACCAGTGCCATATTTGTTTTGCTTGCCATTTCCAAACCGTGCATCCGATTCCGGTGATCTTTATATCGATTTCGACCAAAATCAACTCACCTTTCCATTGGCATTCTTGGTTTTCCAAGTTGAGGCCAGGTTCAATCATTCATTTCCAAATCATGTCTATGCATCACATATCGCATCCCGCATATCATATCATGTTTGCATCATGTTGCTTGAGCATTGCACGTGGTTGATTGTGTTCCTTTTACTTGTTGTTATTGCTTGGGTAGAGCCGGGAGACGAGTATGTGATCGAGGAGCCCATTGACTACGCTTACGAGGATCAAGACAACTTTGAGAACTTTGCAGGAAAGATGACCATACCCTCGAAATCACTTCTATCTTTGCTTGCTAGATGCTCGGTCTTTTGCTATGCCTACGCTACGATACCTACCACTTGCTTATCATGTCTCCCATTTGCCATGTCAAACCTCTAACCCACCTTGTCCTAGCAAACCATTGTTTGGCTATGTTACCGCTTTGCTCAGCCCCTCTTATAGCGTTGCTAGTTGCAGGTGAAGATTGGAGATCGTTCCTTGTTGGAACTTGTTTATTGTTGGGATATCATCATATTATCTTGTTTATCTTAACTCACCTATATACTTGGTAAAGGGTGGAAGGCTCGGCCTTATGCCTGGTGTTTTGTTCTACTCTTGCCGCCCTAGTTTCCGTCATATCGGTGTTATGTTCCCGGATTTTGTGTTCCTTACACGGTTGGGTTATAATGGGAACCCCTTGACAGTTTGTCTTGAATAAAACTCCTCCAACAATGCCCAACCTTGGTTTTACCATTTGCCACCTAGCCTCTTTTTCCCTTGGGTTTCCGGAGCCCAAGGGTCATCTTTATTAAACCCCCCGGGCCAGTGCTCCTCTGAGTGTTGGTCCAAAACAGAGCCACTTGCAGCGCCACCTCGGTGAAACTTGACGGTTGGTTTTAGTTGTACATAGTGTTCATCTGAGTGTGCCCTGAGAACGAGATATGTGCAGCTCCTATCGGGATTTGTCGGCACATTCGAGCGGTGTTGCTGGACTTGTTTTACCATTGTGGAGGATGTCTTGTAACCGGGATGCCGAGTCTGATTGGATTGTCTTGGGAGAAGGAATATCCTTCGTTGACCGTGAGAGCTTGTGATGGGCTAAGTTGGGACTCCCCTGCAGGGATTTGAACTTTCAAAAGCCGTGCTCGCGGTTATGGGCAGATGGGAATTTGTTAATGTCCGGTTGTAGAAAAATTGAAACTTAACTTAATTAAAATGCACCAACCTCGTGTGTAGCCGTGATGGTCTCTTCTCGGCGGAGTCCGGGAAGTGAACACGGTGTTGGAGTAATGCTTGATCATAGTTGTTCGACCGTGCTTTTGCCTTCTCTTCTCGCTCTCATTTGCGCATGTTAGCCACCATATATGCTAGTCGCTTGTTGCAGCTCCACCTCATACTTTACCCTTACCTATAAGCTTAAATAGTCTTGATCGCGAGGGTGTGAGATTGCTGAGTCCCCGTGACTCACAGATTACTTCCAAAACCAGATGCACGGACCGATGATACCGCTCCAGGTGATGCGATTGAGCTCAAGTGGGAGTTTGATGAAGACTCTTGTCATTACTACGTGTCTTTCCCGGATGATCAGTAGTGGTGCCCAGTTGGGGCGATCGGGGACTATGTTGCATTTGGGGTTTATCTTCATTTTGGTTCCGTAGTCGGACCTTGAGTGTATTTGGATGAATGTAATGTTATTTATGCATTTGTGTGACGTGGCGAGTGTAAGCCAACTATGTATCATTTTCCCTTATTGTATTACATGGGTTGTTGTGAAGATTCCCTCACTTGCGACATTGCTTTCAATGCGATTATGCCTCTAAGTCATGCTTTGACACGTGGGAGATATAGCCGCATCGAGGGCGTTACAGTCCACCCATCCTCGGATGGCGCACTTTGCTCCGGATAGAGGGCCGGATTAGTTGCAGATGCGATCTCCCGAACACTATCCGACGATAGAGTTACGTCATGCTCGTTGTGATTGTGCGGCGCACCTGACATGGGCTCGAATCCGTCGAAGATCAAGTCTCCGCGGATGTCGGCAGTGTAGTTTAAGTTTCCGAACCTAACCTAATGGCCAGGGGCGTAGCTCTCGATCTGCTCCAGATGGCCAAGCGAGTTGGCCCGCAGTGCGAAGCCGCCGAATACGATGATCTGTCCGGGGAGGAAAACCTCACCCTGGACCCCATCATTACCGATGATCGAAGGAGCCATCAAGCCTTTACGGTGACGGCACAGTGGAACTCTCAATGAAAGCACCAATGTCGGTGTCAAAACCGGCAGATCTCGGGTAGGGGGTCCCGAACTATGCATCTAAGGCGGATGGTAATAGGAGGCAGGGGACATGATGTTTACCCAGGTTCGGGCCCTCTCGATGGAGGTAACACCCTACGTCCTACTTGATTGATCTTGATGATATGAGTATTACAAGAGTTGATCTACCACGAGATCGTAGAGGCTAAACCCTAGAAGCTAGCCTATGGTATGATTGTTCTTGTCCTATGGACTAAACCCTCCGGTTTATATAGACACCAGAGGGGGCTAGGGTTACAAAGAGTCGGTTACAAGGGAGGAGATCTACATATCCGTATTGCCAAGCTTGCCTTCCATGCCAAGGAAAGTCCCATTCGGACACATGACGAAGTCTTCAATCTTGTATCTTCATAGTCCAACAGTCCGGCCAAAGGATATAGTCTGGCTGTCCGGAGACCCCCTAATCCAGGACTCCCTCACCCGCGGTTATGGGCATATGGGAATTTGTTAATGTCTGGTTCGAGAGAACTTGACACTTAACTTAATTAAAATGAATCAACCGCATGTGTAGCCATGATGGTCTCTTTCCGACGGAGTTCGGGAAGTGAACACGGTTCTTGTGTTATGTTTGGACGTAAGTAGCTTCAGGATCACTTCTTGATCATTTCTAGCTTCTCGACCATTGTGTTGCTTCTCTTCTCGCTCTTATTTGGGTATGTTAGCCACCATATATGCTTAGTATTGATGCATCTCCACCTCACTATCCTTTCCTACCCATAAGCTTAAATAGTCCTGATCTCGCGGGTGTGAGATTGCTGAGTCCTCGTGGCTCATAGATACTTCCAAACAGTTGCAGGTGCCGATGATACTAGTGCAGGTGACGCAACCCAGCTCAAGTGGGAGCTCGATGAAGATCTTGATCGTCGTTTTGTTTCATTTCTTGTTGATCAGTAGTGGAGCCCAGTTGGGACGATCGGGGATCTAGCATTTGGGGTTGTCTTTCTTTATTTTGGTTCTGTAGTCGGACCTTGATTGTATTCTGGATGATGTATGTCTAACTTGTATTTGTGTGAAGTGGCGATTGTAAGCCAACTCTTTATCCCTTTCTTATTCAGTACATGGAATGTGTAAGGATTACCCCTCTTGCGACATGCCTACCATGCGATTATGCCTCTAAGTCGTGCTCTGACACGTGGGAGATATAGCCGCATCGTGGGTGTTACAGCTTGCATCTTGGGCAGTGCTCAGGCCCTGGCTTCCCAGCGCATTTTCAAGAAGTTCTCTCGTGAGGTGAATGCAGCCCTCCCCAGGCTCGAGGCCATGAGCACACTCAGGTGGTCCAAGTACGCCTTCACCTTTAGCTCGGCGGACCAGCTCAAATGTGCGGCGACCGCCGGCATCCTCCCAATGCTCTGCTCACCGGTCATCAGCAATGTCCAAGACACCAAGACCCTCATCAATGGTGGCACGGGGCTCAGTGTCATGTCTGTCGAGACATTTGACGGCCTTCAAGTGCCCTATGATCAGCTACAGCCTACCAAGCCCTTCTAAGGAGTGACCAACGGCTCCACCACCCCAATAGGGCAAGTTCGTCTCCCTGTCACCTTCGGCCAGCGTGACAACTACCACACCGAGCTCATCGACTTCGATGTCACCCACATTTTTCTGCCATACAATGCCATCCTCGGGTACCCAGCATTAGCCAAGTTCATGTCAGTGACCCACCATGGCTACAACGTCCTCAAGATGCCAGGAAGTAGCGGAATCATCATAGTCACCTATGAAGAAAGAGATGCGGTGTGCTCCCTAATAACCCACAAGTATAGGGGATCGCAACAGTTTTCGATAAGTAAGAGTGTCGAACCCAATGAGGAGCTAAAGGTAGAACAAATATTTCCTCAAGTTCTATCGACCACCGATACAACTCTACGCACGCTTGACGTTCGCTTTACCTAGAACAAGTATGAAGTTAGAAGTACTTTGTAGGTGTTGTTGGATAGGTTTGCAAGATAATAAAGAGTACGTAAATAAAAAGTAGGGGCTGTTTAGATAAAGAAACAATAAAGTAAATATAGCGAGTGTGGAAAAGTGGTGGCAGGAGTTGCGAAATTGCCCCTAAGCAATTGACTACTTTACTAGACCGATAGCAAGTATTATGTGGGAGAGGCCACTGCTAGCATGTCATCCCTGACTTGGAATTCTATGCACTTATGATTGGAACTATTAGCAAGCATCCGCAACTACTAATGTTCATTAAGGTAAAACCCAACCATAGCATAAGATATATTGGTCGCCCTTCAATCCTATATGCATCAATTTCTATGCTAGGTTGAAGCTTCTGTCACTCTTGCCCTCCAATACATAGTCCTATCAACATACAACTAACCCTAGGGTGTGATACACGCGCGCAATCATATGATGGGCACCAAAGTACAGCAACATAACCACAAGCAAATTAAATCAATCACAGCAATTCATCAACCACCGATAGGACAACGAAAATCAACTCAGACATCATAGGATGGCAACACATCATTGGATAATAATATGAAGCATAAAGCACCATGTTCAAGTAGAGGGTACAGCGGGTTGCGGGAGAGTGGACCGCTATAGATAGAGGGGGGAAGGTGATCGAGATGTTGGTGAAGATGGCGGAGGTGTTGGTGTAGATCACGGTGATGATGATGGCCCCTGGTGGCACTCCGGTGCCACCGGAAGCAAGGGGGAGAGAGCCCCCCTCCTTCTTCTTATTCCTTGACCTCCTCCCTAGATGGGAGAAGGGTTTCCCCTCTGGTCCATGGCCTCCATGGCACGGGAGGGGCGAGATCCCCTCCGAGATTGGATCTGTCTCTCTATCTCTCTATGTTTTTGCGTTCTCAGATTCTTCCCTTTCACCGTTTCTTATATTCCCGGAGATCCGTAACTCTGGTTGGGCTGAAATTTTAACACGATCTCTATCTGGATATTAGCTTTCTTGCGGTAAAAGAAGGGCATCAACCGCCTTACGGGGTGGCCGCGAGGGTCAGGGGCACGCCTGCCTCCCTGGGGCGCGCCCCCTACCTCATGGGCCCCTCGAGCATTGTCTCGCGTGGATTTTTCTTCCCAAAATCATATATATTCCAAAAAAATCTCCGTCAGTTTTTATTCCATTTGGACTCTGTTTGATATGGATATTCTGCAAAACAAAAAACATGCAACAAACAGGAAATGGCACTTGGTACTGGATCAATATGTTAGTCCCAAAAATAGTATAAAAAGTTGCCTAAAGTATATGAAAGTTGTAGTATATTGGCATGGAACAATCAAAAATTATAGATACGACGGAGACGTATCAGCATCCCCAAGATTAATTCCTGCTCGTCCTCGAGTAGGTAAATGATAAAAAAGATAATTTTTGATGTGGAATGCTACCTAGCATAATCTTGGTCATGTAATCTAATCATGGCATGAATATTAAGATATGAGTGATTCAAAGCAATAGTCTATCATTTGACATAAAAACAATAATACTTCAAGCCTACTAATAAACCAATCATGTCTTTTCAAAATAACAAGGCCAAAGAAAGTTATCCCTACAAAATCATATAGTCTGGCTATGCTCCATCTTCACCACACAAAATACTCACATCATGCACAACCCCGATGACAAGCCAAGCAATTGTTTCATACTTTTGACATTCTCAAACCTTTTCAACTTTCACGCAATACATGAGCATGAGCCATGGACATAGCACTATAGGTGGAATAGAATGGTGGTTGTGGAGAAGACAAAAAGGAGAAGATAGTCTCACATCAACTAGGCGTATCAACGGGCTATGGAGATGCCCATCAATACATATCAATGTAAGTGAGTAGGGATTGCCATGCAATGGATCCACTAGAGCTATAAGTATATGAAAGCTCAAACTGAAACTAAGTGGGTGTGCATCCAACCTGCTTGCTCATGAAGACCTAGGGCATTTGAGGAAGCCCATCGTTGGAATATACAAGCCAAGTTCTAAAATGAAAATTCCACTAGTATATGAAAGTGATAACTCAAGAGACTCTCTATATGAATAACATGGTGCTACTTTGAAGCACAAGTGTGGTAAAAGGATAGTAACATTGCCCCTTCTCTCTTTTTCTCTTTTTTTTGTTTTTTTGTTTTGTTTTTTGGTGGGCTTCTTTGGCCTCTTTTTTTATTTGGGCTTCTTTGGCCTCCTTTATTTTTTTTGTAAAGCCCGGAGTCTCATCCCGACTTATGGGGGAATCATAGTCTCCATCGTCGTTTCCTCACTGGGGCAATGCTCTAATAATGATGATCATCACACTTTTATTTACTTACAACTCGATATTACAACTCGATATCTAGAACAAAGATATGACTCTATATGAATGCATCCAGCGGTGTACCGGGATGTGCAATGATCTAGCGTAGCAATGACATCAAAAAACGGACAAGCCATGAAAACATCATGCTAGCTATCTTACGATCATGCAAAGCAATATGACAATGAATGCTCAAGTCATGTATATGATGATGATGGAAGTTGCATGACAATATATCTCAGAATGGCTATCGAAATGCCATGATAGGTAGGTATGGTGGCTGTTTTGAGGAAGGTATATGGTGGGTTTATGGTACCGGCAAAAGTTGCGCAGTACTAGAGAGGCTAGCAATGGTGGAAGGGTGAGAGTGCATATAATCCATGGACTCAACATTAGTCATAACGAACTCACATACTTATTGCAAAAGTTTATTAGCCCTCGAAGCAAAGTACTACTACACATAACCCTAGGGGGATAAATTGGTAGGAAAAGACCATCGCTCGTCCCCGACCGCCACTCATAAGGAAGACAATCAATAAATACCTCATGCTCCGACTTTGTTACATAACGGTTCACCATACGTGCATGCTACGGGAATCACAAACCTCAACACAAGTATTTCTACTAATCCACAACTACCCACTAGCATGTCTCTAATATCACCATCTTTATATCGCAAAACTATTGCAAGGAATCAAATATATCATATTCAGTGATCTACAAGTTTTATGTAGGATTTTATGACTACCCATGTGAATGACCAGTTCCTGTCATCTCTCTAAATAGATATAAGTGAAGCAAGAGAGTTTAATTCTTTCTACAAAAGATATGCCCATGCTCTAACAAATATAAGTGAAGCAAAAGAGCATTCTACAAATGGCGGTTTTCTATGTAAAGAGAAACAGGCAATCCAAGCTTCAAATGATATAAGTGAAGCACATGAAGCATTCTATAAAGCCATACTCAAAAGATATAAGTGAAGTGCATAGAGCATTCTATAAATCAACCAAGTACTATCTCATACCAGCATGGTGCATAAAAGAAAAATGAAAACTAAATGCAAAAGACGCTCCAAGATTGCACATATCGCATGAACGAAACGAATCCGAAAACATACCGATACTTGTTGAAGAAAGAGGGGATGCCTTCCGGGACATCCCCAAGCTTAGACGCTTGAGTCTCCTTGAATATTTACTTGAGGTGCCTCGGGCATCCCCAAGCTTGAGCTCTTGCCTCTCTTCCTTCTTCTCACATCGAGACCTTCTCGATCATCGAACACTTCATCCACACAAAACTTCAACAGAAAACTCGGTAAGATCCGTTAGTATAATAAAGCAAATCACTACTCTAAGTACTGTTGCAAACCAATTCATATTTTTTTGGATTGTGTCTACTGTAGTATAACTTTTTCATGGCTTAATCCACTGATATAAATCGATAGTTTCATCAAAACAAACAAACTATGCATCGAAAACAGAATCTGTCTAAAACAGAACAGTCTGTAATAATCTGAACATTCACCATACTTCTGATACTTGAAAAATTCTGCCAAAATTAGTAAAAATAAGCAATTCGTATAGGAATACAGTGCAAAAAGTAACAGAACCATTTGACGTTCCAGCAAAAAATGTAAAATCGCGCACTACAGCCAAAGTTTCTGCCCTGCACCGTACAAACCATCAAGCAAATGTAAACATCCTAAAGGCAAACCTTGGAACATTATTTTTATAATACAATGGAATTGTACAAGGGGATAATTATTTTTTATTGAAAAGTTTCTGTAATCAAGATTCACAAAGTTTCCGTGAGCATGAACAAAGTTCAAGGCTAGGTCCCACTTCAACAATGCTTGTCTTTCTCACTTTCGCTTTCCTTTCTGAAAAAGTTTTGGGTTCCCCTCTTTATTTTTGTTGTTTTTAAACTATATAAAATCACTCAACAGAAATAAATGACTCTCTAAAACTTCCGGGTTGTCTCCCTGGCAGCGCTTTCTTTAAAGCCATTAAGCTAGGCATATATTGCTCAAGTAATGAATCCACCCGGATCCCAAGGTATATCAAAGCCAATTTTAATTAACAATGATTTGTAATTTAGTGGTGAGCACAAGGTAAAATATATCATGTAATGACGAAGTCTAACTCTCTTCCTATGCATCGGCATGTCATAAAAGAATAATTCGTGCACACAAAGTAAAGGCCAATGCATAGTATAAACAGTTTCTTGCAATTTTTTCGTGTTGGAAACATAAAGAGGCGGAGATGTAGTTCCTCTCTCATAATAATTGCAAGTAGGAGCAGCAAGCACATGCATATTATATCTATCAAAATCATCATGTGTAGTAGTGAAACGCAACCCATCAATATAATCCTTAATAAGAGCAAACTTCTCCGATATAGTGTAGTTTGGAGAATTCAAAAAGATAATAGGAATATCATGTGTGGGTGCAATAGCAACAATTTCATGTTTAACATAAGGAAATAGAGCAAGTTCATCTCCATAAGCATAATTCATATTGGCGTCTTGGCCACAAGCGTAGCAAGCATCATAAAAAAGGGATATTTCAAGAGAATCAACGGGATCATAACAGTCATCATAGCAGCCATCCTTCAGTAAGCACGAAGTGAAATTAAACAATGTATGAGTTGAAGAGTTACTCTCATTAGAAGGTGGGCATGGGTAGCTAATCCGCTCTTCCTCCTTTTGTTCTTCGCTCTCCTCATCATATTTTTCATCCAATGAGCTCACAGTTTCATCAATTTCTTCTTCCATAGACTTCGGCAAAATATTAGTCTCTTCTTGGACAGCGGAGTGGTCCTCCATATATGGTTCAAAATAGGCATTAGAAGCATAATTATCATAGCAATATTTAATTATGGCAAAAATTTCAGATTTGTAAAGAGTAGCATCATACTTTTCAATCAAAGAAGCAATTTCGTAAGCACCCTTAAAAGCAACAAATTCTTTAATTTGTTGAACATCATAGTAACTATAAACACCTTTAGCATATGAAGATACGATTCCATTATCACTAAACTCACATTGATAGGGAAGGTGTTTCTTAGGGTTTTCAGAACAACAAGTAAAATCATATATTTCACATAAATTCCAAGCATAGCATTGCAAACGATGAATTTGACCCAGTAAAAGTTTCCCTTTTTCAGGTATACGGTGTCGCACATAACAAGCATGCTCATCTAAACATTTGCCCTCAACTAAGCTAGTTGGGGTTTCAGCACGAGCACATAGGGATCGAAGATGATCCAAGTAATAAGCTTTAGGAGTGTGATAGATTTTGACTGGTTCTTCAACCATTGGTTCAGTAGGTACAACTATTTTTTTTGGTATTTGCGTTTCCTACCCATAACTGAAGATAGAAAACAACTAAGAACAACAAATAAAAATTACTTAGTGATAAAGCAAACAAGCACACATGAGAATATTCACCCCACGCTATTGCTCCCCGGCAACGGCGCCAGAAAAAGGTCTTGATAACCCACAAGTATAGGGGATCGCAACAGTTTTCGATAAGTAAGAGTGTCGAACCCAACAAGGAGCTAAAGGTAGAAAAACTATTCCCTCAAGTTCTATCGACCACCGATACAACTCTACGCACGCTTGACGTTCGCTTTACCTAGAACAAGTATGAAGTTAGAAGTACTTTGTAGGTGTTGTTGGATAGGTTTGCAAGATAATAAAGAGTATGTAAATAAAAAGTAGGGGCTGTTTAGATAAAGAAACAATAAAGTAAATATAGCGAGTGTGGAAAAGTGGTGGCAGGAGTTGCGAAATTGCCCCTAAGCGATTGACTACCTTACTAGACCAATAGCAAGTATTATGTGGGAGAGGCCACTGCTAGCATGTCATCCCTGAGTTGGAATTCTATGCACTTGTGATTGGAACTATTAGCAAGCATCTGTAACTACTAATGTTAATTGAGGTAAAACCCAACCATAGCATTAAGATATATTGGTCCCCCTTCAATCCCGTATGCATCAATTTCTATGCTAGGTTGAAGCTTCTGTCACTCTTGCCCTCCAATACATAGTCCTATCAACATACAACTAACCCTAGGGTGTGATCCACGCGCGCAATCATATGATGGGCACCAAAGGACAGCAACATAACCACAAGCAAATTAAATCAATCATAGCAATTCATCAACCACCGATAGGACAACGAAAATCTACTCAGACATCATAGGATGGCAACACATCATTCGATAATAATATGAAGCATAAAGCACCATGTTCAAGTAGAGCGTACAGCGGGTTGCGGGAGAGTGGACCGCTGTAGATAGAGGGGGAAGGTGATGGAGATGTTGGTGAAGATGGCGGAGGTGTTGGTGTAGATCGCGGTGATGATGATGGCCCCCGGTGGCACTCCGGTGCCACCGGAAGCAAGGGGGAGAGAGCCCCCCTCCTTCTTCCTCTTCCTTGACCTCCTCCCTAGATGGGAGAAGGGTTTCCCGTCTAGTCCATGGCCTCCATGGCACGGGAGGGGCGAGAGCCCCTCCGAGATTGGATCTGTCTCTCTGTCTCTCTCTGTTTCCGCGTTCTCAGATTCTTCCCTTTCACCGTTTCTTATATTCCCGGAGATCTGTAACTCCGATTGGGCTGAAATTTTAACACGATCTCTATCCGGATATTAGCTTTCATGCGGAGAAAGAAGGGCATCAACCGCCTTACAGGGTGGCCACGAGAGTCAGGGGCGCGCCTGCCTCCCTGGGGCGCGCCCCCCTACCTCGTGGGCCCCTCAAGCATCATCTCGCGTGGATTTTTCTTCCCAAAAATCATATATATTCCAAAAAAATCTCCTTCAGTTTTTATTCCGTTTGGACTCTGTTTGATATGGATATTCTGCGAAACAAAAAAGATGCAACAAACAGGAACTGGCACTGGGCACCGGATCAATATGTTAGTCCGAAAAATAGTATAACAAGTTGCCAAAAGTATATGAAAGTTGTGGAATATTGGCATGGAACAATCAAAAATTATAGATATGACAGAGATGTATCACTCCCTCGAGCGCGCCTTCCAAGCCGCAGCAATCGAAGACCCTGACGGCAAGAGCGCGCAATACCCTCCTAAGGCCATCCCTAAGAAGAAGAAGAAGAAGAAGAAGAAGAAGCGGCTACTCCGCACAAGGCCTCAGGGGGTGATGTCTCTAGCGGCGCCGCCTCAGGATCAGCGCCCGCACTTGGGGCGCTAATATGTCTCCAACGTATCTATAATTGTTGATTGTTCCATGCTATTATATTATCAACCTTGGATGTTTTATATGCATTTATATGCTATTTTATATGATTCTTGGGACTAACCTATTAACCTAGAGCCTAGTGCCAGCTTCTGTTTTTTCCTTGTTTTTAGGTATCACACAAAAGGAAAATCAAACGGAGTCCAATTGACTTGAAACTTCACGGAGATCATTTTTGGACCAGAAGAAGCCCACGGAGTACCGGAGGTGGACCAGAAGAGTCTCGAGGACACCACAAGGGTGGGGGCGCGCCCCCTGCCTCATGGCCGCCTTATGGCCCCCCTTGACCGACTTCTTTCGCATATATATATATATATATATATATATATATATATATATATATCAATATACCATAGAAACATCGGGGAACAGAATAGATGGGGAGTTTCGCCGCTAGAAGCCTCCGTAGCCACCAAAAACCAATCTAGACCCGTTCTGGCACCCTGCCGGAGGGGGGAATGCCTCTCCAGTGGCTATCTTCATCATCCCGGCGCTCTCCATGATGAGGAGGGAGTAGTTCACCCTCGGGGCTGAGGGTATGTACCAGCAGCTATGTGTTTGATCTCTCTCTCTTTCTCTCTCTCGTGTTCTTGAGGTGGTACGATATTGATGTATCGCGAGCTTTGCTATTATAGTTGGATCTTATGATGTTTCTCCCCCTCTACTCTCTTTTAATGGATTGAGTTTTCCCTTTGAAGTTATCTTATCGGATTGAGTCTTTAAGGATTTGAGCACACATGATGTATGTCTTGCATGTGCTTATCTATGGTGCCAATGGGATATCACGTGATCCACTTGGTGTATGTTTTGGTGATCAACTTGCGGGTTCCGCCCATGAACCTATTCATAGGGGTTGGCACATGTTTTCGTCTTGACTCTCTGGTAGAAACTTTGGGGCACTCTTTGAAGTACTTTTTGTTGGTTGAATATATGGATCTGAGATTGTGTGATGCATATCGTATAATCATACCCACGGATACTTGAGGTGACATTGGAGTATCTAGGTGACATTAGGGTTTTGATTGATTTGTTTCTTAAGGTGTTATTCTAGTACGAACTCTAGGATAGATTGAACGGAAAGAATTGCTTCATGTTATTTTACTACAGACTCTTGAATACATCGATCAGAAAGGATAACTTTGAGGTGGTTTCGTACCCTACCATAATCTCTTCGTTTGTTCTCCGCTATTAGTGACTTTGGAGTGACTCTTTGTTGCATGTTGAGGGATAGTTATATGATCCAATTATGTTATTATTGTTGAGAGAACTTGCACTAGTGAAAGTATGAACCCTAGGCCTTGTTTCAAGCATTGCAATACCGTTTGTGCTCACTTTTATCATTAGTTACCTTGCTGTTTTTATATTTTCAGATTACAAAAACCATTATCTACTATCCATATTGCACTTGTATCACCATCTCTTCGCCGAACTAGTGCACCTATACAATTTACCATTGTATTGGGTGTGTTGGGGACACAAGAGACTCTTTGTTATTTGGTTGCAGGGTTGTTTGAGAGAGACCATCTTCATCCTACGCCTCCCACGGATTGATAAACCTTAGGTCATCCACTTGAGGGAAATTTGCTACTGTCCTACAAACCTCTGCACTTGGAGGCCCAACAACGTCTACAAGAAGAAGGTTGTGTAGTAGACATCAAGCTCTTTTCTGGCGCCGTTGCCGGGGAGGTTAGCGCTTGAAGGTATATCTTTAGATCTTGCAATCGAATCTTTTTGTTTCTTGTTTTAGCACTAGTTTAGTTTAAAAAAGAAAACTACAAAAAATGGAATTGAGTTTGTCTCATACGGTTCATCTTTTTAATATCTTTCGTGAGAATGATCGAAAGGAAAATTGTGCTCAAGTGCTAGGAGAAGAAGTCTATAAAATGTTTGGCACTAAATCTTTGAATGATGAGCATGATTGCAATGTTATTAGTATGAACTCTTTGAATATCCATAGTACTAATGATGATTGCACTAGTCATGATGAAAATATCTCTTATAAGCATGTCGATTTTTGTGGAGTGCATAGAGTTTGCAATTACATACCAAACAGGGAAGATAGATTTTGCAAGAGGCATAAGTATTTGGAAACTAAATGGTTGCAAGAAAGGCTAGATGTTTGTGCTAAAAATTTAAACTTTCTTGGCCCTACTTGTGTACTTTGCAATGAACGTGATCATTTCAGTACCCAATGCAAATTGTTTCATGATCATATCGTGTCCAAAAATTGTGATGACTTGATTTCCCTTGCACATCATAATGAACTTAGTTTGCTCTTGGGTTATGAAGAAATGAAACATATATCTAAGGTTATTCCAGAATTTGCCCTTCATAGTGTTCTTAATTTTGATCTAGAGGAAATTTATATGTATTATGCGGTGAATTGCATTGAAAATCCTTATATTGCCAATTACATAAAGAAAGGAAAACAAATAGGGGATGAAGAGAATACTAATGAAAGGGAAGATACTTCCCAATATCCTCCTATTATTTCTTATGATGAATCAGGTAACGAGGAGGAGCCTCCTATTCAACCAATCTCATTAATAAGGAGCTTTGAAAAGAGGATTAAACCCACACATGATGTGAAGAAGAAAAAGAAAAGACGGAGAAGCAAAGGTAAAAGTGTATCCCTTCCAAATGATGTTGCTCCTATTTCTCATTATGATGATGATAATTTCTATACTATTGGTGCTATCCATTCTAATAATGATGAGAGTGATTATGCTTATGATATGAAAAGGCCCAAGCTTGGGGATGCTATGTTTGATGAAGATGATGTTTTTGAAAATATATTTGCTGCAATTAATGTTTGTACCAAGCTTGGGGATGCTATGTTTAATGAAGATGATATTTGTAGTCTCCCAAGTTTTGATATGCAAATTTATAATGATGATAGCATGCCTCCTACTTATGATGATTATATTGATGAAAGTGGGTTTGGAAGAGTGTCAACTTTAGGAAGTAATGATCCCACTATTTTGGAGGATGTTGAATCTTATTATGATAATTATGAAAGTGGATTTGGAGAGGTCATGACTTTATTCGGTAATGGTTCCACTATCTTGGAAGATGTTTCAATCGATTATGATGAGAACAAAGTTGCTACTTATGATGATTATTGTGATGACACTTATGCTATAAAAAGTAGTGATGATTATATTTATAAAACTTGTCATGATTATGATTACCCTTTTTCTGAACATTACTCTTTTAATGTGGAAACAATTTATAGTATTCGAGTTTCTTATGATACTCCCACTATTCCGAATGAGAAGAATTTTGCTTATGTGGAGAGTAGTAAATTTTCTATGCTTGTAGATCATGAAAGCAATGCTTTATGTGATGGTTATATTGTTGAATTCATTCATGATGCTACTGAAAATTATTATGAGGGAGGAATATATGCTCGTAGGAATTGCAATAATATCAAGTTTCCTCTCTATGTGCTTAAAAGTTTGAAGTTATGCTTGTTTTACCTTCCTATGCAAGTTGATTCTTGTTCCCACAAGTTGTTTTCTCACAAAATCCCTATGCATAGGAAGTGGGTTAGACTTAAATGTGCTAGTCATATTATTCATGATGCTCTCTTTATGTTACAATTCTTATCTTTTATGTGAGCATCATTGAAATCATCATGCCTAGCTAGGGGCGTTAAACGATAGAGCTTGTTGGGAGGCAACCCAACTTTATTTTTGTTTCTTGCTTTTTGTTCCTGTTTATTAATAAATAATTCATCTAGCCTATGTTTAGATGTGGTTTTATGTTTTAATTAGTGGTTTTGCCAAGTAAAGCCTTTAGGATCTTCTTGGGTGATTGTTATTTGATCTTGCTGTAAAAAATAGAAAGTATGCGCTCATGAGAATAATTTTCATTTTTTACCAGAGAGCGATAAAATACCAATTACACTTGAAATATATTAATAAAAACATTTCCTAGGACTTCCTAATTTCTCAGGATTTTTGGGGTTCCATAAGTATTCGAAACCTACATATTACAACAGATTGTTCTGTTTTTGACAGATTCTGTTTTCTATGTGTTGTTTGCTTATTTTGATGAATCTATGAGTAGTAGCGGAGGGTATGAACCATAGAGAAGTTGAAATACAGTAGATATTACACCAATATAAATAAATAATGAGTTCACAACAGTACCTAAGTGGTGATTTATTTTCTTATACTAACGGAGCTTACGAATTTTCTGCTAAGTTTTGTGTTGTGAAGTTTTCAAGTTTTGGGTAAAGATTTGATGGACTATGGAATAAGGAGTGGAAAGAGCCTAAGATTGGGGACGCCCAAGGCACCCCAAGGTAATATTCAAGTAAAACCAAGAGCCTAAGCTTGGGGATGCCCCGGATGGCATCCCCTGTTTCGTCTTCGTTCATCGGTAACTTTACTTGGAGCTATCTTTTTATTCACCACGTGATATGTGTTTTGCTTGGAGCGTCATTTTATTTTATTTTTTTTGTTTGATGTTTGAATAAAATACCAAGATCTGAAATTCTTAAATGTTAGAGAGTCTTCACATAGTTGCATAATTATTCGACTACTCGTTGATTTTCACTTATATCTTTCGGAGTAGTTTGTCATTTGCTCTAGTGCTTCACTTATATCTTTTTAGAGCATGGAGGTGGTTTTATTTTGAAGAAATTATTGATCTCTCATGCTTCACTTATATTACTTTGAGAGTCCTAAACAGCATGGTAATTTGCTTTGGTTATGAAACTAGTCCTAATATATGATGGGCATCCAAGAGGGATATAATAAAAACTTTCATATAAAGTGCATTGAATACTATGAGAAGTTTGATACTTGATGATAGTTTTGAGATATGAAGATGGTGATATTAGAGTTATACTAGTTGAGTAGTTGTGAATTTGAGAAATACTTGTGTTGAAGTTTGTGATTCCCATAGCATGCACGTATGGTGAACCATTATGTGATGAAGTCGGAGCATGATTTATTTTTTGATTGCCTTCCTTATGAGTGGCGGTTGAGGACGAGCGATGGTCTTTTCCTACCAATCTATCCCCCTAGGAGCATGTGCGTAGTACTTTGTTTCGATAACTAATAGATTTTTACAATAAGTATGTGAGTTATTTATGACTAATGCTGAGTACATGGATTATACGCACTCTCACCCTTCCACATTTGCTAGCCTCTCTAGTACCGCGCAACATTTCGCCGGTATCTTACACCCACCATATACCTTCCTCAAAACTGCCACCATACCTACCTATTATGGCATTTCCATAGCCATTCCGAGATATGTTGCCATGCAACTTTCCACCGTTCTGTTTATTATGACATGCTTCATCATTGTCATATTGCTTTGCATGATCATGTAGTTGGCATTGTATATGTGGCAAAGCCACCGTTCATAATTATTTCATACATGTCACTCATGAGTCATTGCACATCCCGGTACACCGCCGGAGGCATTCATATAGAGTCATATTTTGTTCTAAGTATCGAGTTGTAATTCTTGAGTTGTAAGTAAATAAAAGTGTGATGATCATCATTATTAGAGCATTGTCCCAGTGAGGAAAGGATGATGGAGACTATGATTCCCCCACAAGTCGGGATGAGACTCCGGACGAAAAAAAGAGAGAAAAGAGGCCAGAAAAAGAAGGCCCAAATAAAAAAAATGAGAGAAAAAGATAGAAGGGGCAATGCTACTATCCTTTTACCACACTTGTGCTTCAAAGTATACTAGAGAGTCTCCTATGTTGTTACTTTCATATACTATTGGTAGTCTTTCATTATAGAACTTGGCTTGTATATTCCAATGATGGGCTTCCTCAAAATGCCCTAGGTCTTCGTGAGCAAGCGAGTTGGATGCACACCCACTTAGTTTCTTTTTGAGTTTTCATACACTTATAGCTCTAGTGCATCCGTAGCATGGCAATCCCTACTCACTCGCATTGATATCTATTAATGGGCATCTCCATAGCCCGTTGATATGCCTAGTTGATGTGAGACTATCTTTTCCTTTTTTTTCTTCTCCACAGCCACCATTCTATTCCACCTATAGTGCTATGTCCATGGCTCATGCTCATGTATTGCGTGAAGATTGAAAAGTTTGAGAACATCAAAAGTATGAAACAATTGCTTGGCTTGTCATCGGGGTTGTGAATGATTTAAATATTTTGTGTGGTGAAGATAGAGCATAGCCAGACTATATGATTTTGTAGGGATATATTTCTTTGGCCAAGTTATTTTGAGAAGACATGATTGCTTAGTTAGTATGCTTGAAGTATTATTATTTTTATGTCAATATTAAAAAAAATCTTGAATCTTATGGTTCTGAATATTCTTGCCACAATAAAGAGAATTACATGGATAAATATTTTAGGTAGCATTCCACATCAAAAATTCTGTTTTTATCATTTACCTACTCGAGGACGAGCAGGAATTAAGCTTGGGGATGCTTGATATGTCTCCAACGTATCTATAATTTTTTATTGTTCCATGCTATTATATTATCAACCTTGGATGTTTTATATGCATGTATATGCTATTTTATATGATTTTTGGGACTAACCTATTAACCTAGAGCCCAGTGCCAGTTTCTGTTTTTCCTTGTTTTTAAGTATCGCAGAAAAGGAAAATCAAACGGACTCCAATTGACCTGAAACTTCATGGAGATCATTTTTGGACCAGAAGAAGCCCACGGAGTACCGGAGGTGGGACAGAAGAGTCCCGAGGCCACCACGAGGGTGGGGGGCGCGCCCCGTGCCTTGTGGCCCCCTGACCGACTTCTTTTGCCTATATATATCAATATACCCTCGAAACATCGGGGAACAGAATAGATCGGGTGTTCCATCGCCAGAAGCCTCCGTAGCCACCAAAAACCAATCTAGACCCGTTCTAGCACCCTTCCGGAGGGGGGGAATCCCTCTCCGATGGCTATCTTCATCATCCCGGCGCTCTCCATGACGAGGAGGGAGTAGTTCACCCTCGGGGCTGAGGGTATGTACCAGTAGCTATGTGTTTGGTCTCTCTCTCGTGTTCTTGAGGTGGTACGATCTTGATGTATCGCGAGCTTTGCTATTATAGTTGGATCTTATGATGTTTCTCCCCCTCTACTCTCTTGTAATGGATTGAGTTTTCCCTTTGAAGTTATTTATCGGATTGAGTCTTTAAGGATTTGAGAACACATGATGTATGTCTTGCATGTGCTTATCTGTGGTGACAATGGGATATCACGTGATCCACTTGATGTATGTTTTGGTGATCAACTTGCGGGTTCCGCCCATGAACCTATGCATAGGCGTCGGCACACATTTTTGTCTTGACTCTCCGGTAGAAACTTTGGGGCACTCTTTGAAGTACTTTGTGTTGGTTGAATAGATGAATCTGAGATTGTGTGATGCATATCGTATAATCATACCCACGGATACTTGAGGTGACATTGGAGTATCTAGGTGACATTAGCATTTTGATTGATTTGTGTCTTAAGGTGTTGTTCTAGTACGAACTCTAGGATAGATTGAACGGAAAGAATAGCTTCGTGTTATTTTACTATGGACTCTTGAATAGACCGATCAGAAAGGATAACTTTGTGGTGGTTTCGTACCCTACCATAATCTCTTCGTTTGTTCTCCGCTATTAGTGACTTTTGAGTGACTCTTTGTTGCATGTTGAGGGATAGTTATATGATCCAATTATATTATTATTGTTGAGAGGACTTGCACTAGTGAAAGTATGAACCCTAGGCCTTGTTTCAACGCATTGCAATACCGTTTGTGCTCACTTTTACCACTTGCTACCTTGCTATTTTTATATTTTCAGATTACAAAAACCATTATCTACTACTCATATTGCACGTGTATCAACATCTCTTCGCCGAACTAGTGCACCTATACAATTTACCATTGTACTGGGTCTGTGTGGGGGACACAAGAGACTCTTTGTTATTTGGTTGCAGGGTTGTTTGAGAGAGACCATCTTCACCCTACGCCTCCCACAGATTGATAAACCTTAGGTCATCCACCTGAGGGAAATTTGATACTGTCCTACAAACCTCTGCACTTGGAGGCCCAACAACGTCTACAAGAAGAAGGTTGTGTAGTAGACATCGGGCACCTCCTCCCATGCATAGGAAGGAGCGCCCGGCGCCCTCCTTGGGCGAGGCTCGGGGGCTCTCTTCTAGAGGGCCTTAGACCTGGCCAACATCATGAGGGAGGCGCTCGGGCACCACGTGGAGGCATGCCTTGTGGCACGTTTCCCTCAGGAGGGCACTGGGCGAGGAGCGTCCGGCACTCAGCAGTTCATCGTCAAGGCCACCCAGGAGCTTCAAGAAGCAAGGGCTATGCACGGCGACTGCCACCCACCCGGTGCAGCCCCCCAATCAGGCGAGGATCGCGGGCTGCATGTTTGCGTCGACATCCTAGGGCTTAACAGGGCCGCATCTCAGGAGCGCTTCTGGCCTTCGCGCGTTGGGCAGTGCGAGGGTCCACCTCACAGCTATGTTCACATGCCATTTGGCCTGCCAAGCGTGGCAGCCGCCTTCCAGCGCAACCTACAGAGCATCCTGGAAACCCAGGAGGCCAGGCATCACCCGGTCCTGGCGGAGATGGGGACGGTCCTCAACGAACCACCTGAGCCCTGAGAGCCTCCCGAGGCTCAGGGTCATGGCGGCTCATGAGGAGCGACTTCTTTAGTGCGCGCCTTCAGCTACCCCAACACTCCTTCGACAACAAAACCAGGTGACATTTTCCAAGTTTATATTCAGTTGGGAGTGCCCCTCGGGCTGCATTATTCCTAGATCGCATGGGCCTGTCCCTGCGGCGTGTATCCTTCCGCATTTTTAGCTTATTCTACTTGGGGTGCCCCTCATGATGCATCATCCCCATGCCGCTCGGGTCCGTCCCAGTGGCCTGTATCGTCCTCGCATCTATCTAACCTATTTTGCTTCCTCTCATTAGTTACCCACGGTTATCACCTGCTTGATTGTCACCCACCACGGGAGCCCCGCGCCGATCGTTTTTCTTCAGGATCCTTCGGATGAGAAGACTAGGCACGGTGCCTGTGCTCGGGTCCGACCCTATAGCGTTGATAAACCCAACAGATGAGCTCTGTCTGGTGGCCCGGCCTCGTTCACGTCACCTCCTGGGGTCGTTGGTGCTTGGCCTTCTCATGCGATAGCCTCAGGAGATTCGCTCGGCGCAGGTTGCCTAACCATCTCGCAGGACCACCACAGGCATCAAGAGCCAAGACCAGACGCAACCTGCCTTGAGGTAGGGCCTCGTGAGTCCCGCGCTGGCTCACGAGTGCCCAGACACACCTCGTCCAGCCCTGTCGTGCAAGCCACGTGTCAGGGCGGGGCTGTACACACCCCAGGGACTCCACTCAGAGGGAGCCCTCACCCATGCACCAGTGGAAGCACCATGCTCCGCGCTGGCAGTCGACACGGCCGAGGAGCGGTTATGCCCGTGCAAGTGTGGAAGCGCTATGCTCCGCATTGGTGATAAACAACTGAGGGCGTCCCCATGGCCGTATCAACCTCAGGGAGCCTCCGAGCTCAGTGTCTGGCCTCATCGCAACACCTCCCCTCAGGAGAGTCGCGCGAGGGGGCTGGGCACGTGGGCTGCGCTTGGGTCACGCCCAAGCGTATGCCACCCTGCCAGGTCCCTCGGACCTGGTCGTCGTGCGCCCCTCCCAAGCGGAGCCTCGGTGAGGGAAAAGGTATGAAGTTCATTTGAGCGTCAAGGGGGACTCCTGAGCATCGCGACTCGGGAGCCTAACTGGCCACGTAGCCCCTCACCCCTTTGTCTCGTCCTGTTGATCCG
Organism: Triticum aestivum; assembly: GCF_018294505.1. Taxonomy (NCBI): domain Eukaryota; kingdom Viridiplantae; phylum Streptophyta; class Magnoliopsida; order Poales; family Poaceae; genus Triticum; species Triticum aestivum. Next base: position 600,325,404 of record NC_057797.1, on the reverse strand, counting down.
GACGACCCAACGGCGGCTGAGGTATGCACGGGGTCGGGCCCTGCCGACGTAGAACACTAGGCCTACTCATGCATCTCCTTTCTGTAAGCTGTTTGCGCGTCAAGGGGGACTCCTGAGCATCGCGACTCAGGAGCCTAACTGGCCACGTAGCCCCTCACGCCTTGGTCTCGTCCTAGTGATCTGGACGACCCAACGGCGGCTGAGGTATGCGCGGGGTCGGGCCCTGCCACAGTAGAACATGAAGCAAACAGGAAGGAAATCGCGGAACTCAAATGAATATTACAAGACATATTGTTCTTTAAATACCAAACACAAGTTTAATGCCTCCATGAGGCATGGTATGTGTTGTAGAAGCAAAGCAGGGAAAGGAGTCACCAGCAAGTCATCGCATCATCCCTGGACGCCGGTGTCGCTTGCAAGAGGCGCCCCTTCAACGGTGATGTTGCCCTCACCTGAGCCGCCCGTTGGAGTTGCAGGTTCAGCAGCACCACCAGTTGGGGGTGCAGGGTCGAAGGCTCGGAACTTCTTCAGCAAAGCCTCCACCTGGCCCTTCACGGCTTCGGCAGTAGCTGCACAGCGCTCATCATCCATAGGCTCCAGCAGCTCGTCAAGGTTGGCATCAGGATCACGAAGATGGAGATGGCTGATGACGCGTGTCAGCGCAGCCGATGAAAGCGTGCGGGCCTCCCCTTCCACCAAGGGGCTGATCCCGTCCACGACATCCTCGAGCACCGCAACCAGATGAGGAAGCAGCTGGGTGGGGCCCTCGTCGGCTGTCGCCAGCGGCTCCTCCAAGCCCTTCTCGTAGAGTGCCCGCAGCACCACATGGGACCTCTCCTCAAGGGACTTGAAGGCCACACGGTCTTCAGCCAGGACCTTCGCCTTGACTTCCAGCTCGGCCTTCTCCGCCTTCATCTTCTGCTCCAGCTTCCCCAGTCGTCTATGCTTCGCAGGCTGTGCCTTGGCCAGCTGCCCCAGCTTGGCGTCGCGGCCCCTGACGGCATCCTCCTGGGCCTTCATCTTATCCTCCTCCGCCTTGCGGTCGCGAGCTTTGGTCGCACGCTCGTTGCGCACGGTTTCCAACCCGGCCTCCAGCGACCGACAGCGATCATGGGCAGCCTCGGCGTCCTTCAGCGCCACCTCATGAGCAGCCGCGGCTTGGGTGAAGGCCTGCTTGTCCTTCTCGGAGGCCGCCACAGCCTGGCTCAATGCCACCCGGATGGACACATCAGAGTGAAGCCAGCCAGAGATCAGCTCCAGGCGTCCAGCCGCTAGGTGACGGTCAGTGCCTTGAAGATCCTATCGTAGCAGGGTCAGCGCAGAGAGAGCGCTCTCCAGGATGTCAGGGGAGGCGGAAGGATCCAGGGTCAGCAGTGCAGAGGAAGGAGGAGGAGACAACATCGTCGCCATAGCCTGAGAGGCTAGGAGCTCCTGAACTTGGGGGACCCCAGCAACCGAGCCGGACGTCGGCACCTCCGGAGCCAGTGGGGCTACGGGGGTTGCCTCCACCGAAGGACACTCCCCCGGGTCTCACGAGGACGATCGGGCCAGGGAATCGCGAGCGCCGTCACTGCCCTTCCCCGCGGAGGAGGGTGCGGCCGCCGCAGGTGATTTGGTCCCGAGTAGTTCCACCGCTTCCTCCTTCCTCTTCTTCGCCACGGGTGTCGGCCTAATTGCGCAATGGAGAAGCACCAAAAATCAGTAGCAGAAGCAAGAACAAGGCAGGACGAGAATACTTACTGGTCCACCGTGGTGTAGTCTCTTCGCTTCCTAAGCTTGAAACTTGAGAGCCTCACAGCCTGAGGCGCGGGCGCACGGGCTCCAGGTGCAGAAGAGGGGGAAGCAGATAGGCCGGAAGCAGCTCCAGGCAGTGTCAGAACAGAGGCGTCATCTCGAGAGATCAGCGCCGACCTTCCCCTCATCAGAACCTCGGCCGGTGACCTCCTCCGGGGACTGGCCTTGGACCTCGCGGGCCCCCTATCGCGTGCAGCTCATCCCTTCCCAGGGGATGTCGGCCTCGTCATCATCATCAGGCAGGGTGCAGAGGATGTCGGCCTTGTGCAAAGGGGAGGTCTCCCCAGCCCCTTTGCGGGTCGCCTCCGAGTCACGCTCCTCCTCCTCCTCTTCTTTCTCCTATTCCTCCTTGTGAGACTCGTTGGAAGACACGTCCACCAGAGTCATCGTCGCCGGGACATTCGAGGGCGCACGCAGCACAAGCCCACGGGCATGGCGGCACCAGCCTATGCCCCATCTGAGCAGCGGAACAAGGGAACGAAGGAGTCCGGTGGGTACCATTGGTCGTCCCCAACCAAGGAGCGGAGGGCTGAGCGCAACTCCTCGTCAGAAAGGACCTCCAGGCGCAGGCGGAGGTTATCCCCTTCATCTCCAAGCTTCCACAAGGGGCGCGGGCGCGCCTGAAGGGGAGCCACATGCTACTTCATGAATTCTTTGACGATCATGGCCCCCGTCAGCCTCGCCGCCCTTGAGTCACCAGGCCTCAAGTCGGCGGTCATCCTCTCCAACACCTGCACTGCCCGGGAGTTGGTAAGCTTCGCGCAAAGCCACCCCTCTTAGGACACAGGCATCTCCGTCGGCAGCACCAGCCAGGAGTTGGAGCACTTGGCGTCCATCAAGACCCACTTGCTCCTGAAGCCCTCGGCCTTCTTCCCGGCTGAGGGAGTCCTAGATTAGGGGGTATCCAGACATCCAGATTATATCCTTTGGCCGGACTGTTGGACTATGAAGATACAAGATTGAAGACTTCGTTCTGTGTCCGGATGGGACTCTCCTTGGCATGGAAGGCAAGCTTGGCAATACGGATATGTAGATATCCTTCCTTGTAACCGACTCTGTGTAACCCTAGCCCCCTCCTGTGTCTATATAAACCAGGGGTTTTTAGTCCATAGAAAAACATACAATCATACCATAGGCTAGCTTCTAGGGTTTAGCCTCTCTGATCTCGTGGTAGATCAACTCTTGTACTACTCATATTATCAAGAACAATCAAGCAGGACGTAGGGTTTTACCTCCATCAAGAGGGCCCGAGCCTGGGTAAAACATCGTGTCCCCTGCCTCCTGTTACCATCCGCCTTAGACGCACAGTTCGGGACCCCCTACCCGAGATACGCCGGTTTTGACACCGACATTGGTGCTTTCATTGAGAGTTCGTCTGTGTCGTCATCATTAGGCTTGATGGCTCCTTCGATCATCGATAGCGATGCAGTCCAGGGTGAGACTTTTTTCCCCAGACAGATCTTTGTATTCGGCGGCTTCGCACTGCGGGCCAACTCGCTTGGCCATCTGGAGCAGATCAAGAGTTATGCCCCTGGCCATCAGGTCTGTCAGGACCCCGACTCGATGTCACATCGATCTAGCTGGTAACACCTCATATCACTTTGCGGCCTCACGCACGGTATCCCCACGGGTGTCGTCTTACCTTTTCCCGGGACCGTTTGCGCCTTTTGGCTCACGTATATGATAGTGTCGCTAGCATCCATATGATAAAGAGCCCGGGCTGACATGACTAGTCGTAAACCCAAAGTGGCACAGACTTACAGGGACAGGCATTCATGACCCAGCTTTGAACGTGTCGGTCATCAGCAAGTGGGTCCGGGCTGTAGCACTGGGCTAGCAGGACTCCGGTAAACCGGGCTGTAGCGGGCTAACAGGACTCCGGTACTCAAAGCGTGACATTTCCCCGAAGGGACAGACACAGGAACGAAGAAGGACACATGCCGGCCAGCCTAAGTGTTCCAGAGCAGTAGCAAGCTACCATGGCTCAGCGGTAACACTAGGAGACATTTCCCGGTAAGAGAGGCTACTAAAGATAAACAACTAGATAGTCAGATCCCACACATACCAAGCATTTCAATCATACACACAATATGCTCGATATGTGCAAATACAACGAAGCATCACAACATGACTCTATGACACAAGTACTTTATTTAAGGCTCAGGGAGCCATACATACCATACACAAAGGTACGGGTCTCGCGACCCAACATACAAGTCATACAGTCATACAAGCCAACAGCGGAAGTAACTTGTCTGAGTACAGACAACTAGTAAAATAAAAGAGGCTTGGAAAGCCTAGCTATACTACGTGGTCCTCCACAAGTTCAGGGTCACCACCTGGGTCTTTAGCCTACTCGTTGATGTCAACGTCTACATAGAACCCATCAGAAGGGGTTGCAGCGTCTTCTGTAAAAATGTAGATTATAGCAACATGAGTACAAAGGTACTCAGCAAGACTTACATCAGATCCTACATACATGCATAGTATCAAGAAGGGTTGGTGGAGTTATTGCAGCAAGCCAGCTTTGACTCTTGGCTAGGCTATCCTACGATACTCCAACTTGAAATAGTTTTGCGCACACGAGTCCACTATTCACCACTTCAATACACTACCGAGGATCCACCTCCGTCTTCCTACGGAAGAGCCATCCTCGGCACTCACACTTATCTTGAGGCTTTTAGTAGTTTCCATTTACTTGTCTATGAACTGTATAGGCAACCAAGTAGTCCTTTACCGCGGACGCGGCTATTCGAATAGATCATGTTAACCCTGCAGGGGTGTACTTCTTCATACACGCTCTCACCACTTATCGTTGCTTACACGACATGTACTCGGCAACCTTCAAGCGGAAGCCCAACGTGGGTGTCGGCCACGACCTACCTAATCACCTAAGCCTCCAGTCCAGGTTTATCGCCTATTCAGGTTCCATCCGCAGGGAGTCCGGCCGAGGTTTCCCATACGGCCCCGAACGATGTGAACAGGGTTCCCGAGATACCTAACGGGTATTCGGTACACCGTGCCACGTACCTACCGCATCACAGCCCACCCCTACGGTCAGCGCTGTCCACGGCCTCCAGTAGGCTACAAACACCAGAAACTACTTGCAACTCCTGGACGGAGAACTAGGGTGAATAAGAAGCCGAGAGGGTCCATTGGTTTCGGGCCCAATGCATGGTAGTAGCTGGTTCTTAAATCACACATACAGATCTCAGTGCTTAAGGTCGGCTTCAATGAAACAACCCACCATGTACTCCTACATGGCCTCTCATCGATACCTTTACCAAATCGTGTTCACCACACCACTCTCATTACCGACATAATCATTTCACTCTAGCCCATCACCCAGATGAACCAGACCTGACACGACTCTAAGCATAGCAGGCATAGCAAGGTAGGAACAACACATACATATGGCTCAATCAACTCCTACACATGCTAGTGGGTTTCATCTAGTTACTGTGGCAATGACAGGTCATGCAGAGGAAATGGGTTCAACTACCGTAGCACACAGCAGTTTGAATCGCGTTGTCTTAATGCAGTAAAAGAGAGCAGGAGCGAGAACATGGGATTGTATCGATATGATCAAATGGTTGGTTGCTTGCCTGATGGTTCGATGCACGGGTACGGTTCTTCGTTAGGGTAATCACGGTACTCCTCGGGAACAGATCCTGTCGCAAAGGACATCGATACACAAGCATCACCAAACAATGTGCAACAATATGATGCATGCATGAAACATGGCAATATGAGTGTGTTGGGCTAATGCAGCTAAAGCCAGAGGGGTTTGAACAAATTTGAATCAAAGATTCAAATTCCAAATTCAAATATGGCCTTTTAAAGTGCCTTTTCTTGTTCTGCTTAAAACATCAATTTAACTTGTTTGATCATGCATGAAAATAGTACAGATGGGTAGATTGGATTTTTCTGATCATTTTTCATATATAATTTGTCCAATTTGGAGTTACAGAATAAAAGTTATGAATTTTTGAAGTTTAATTAATATTCTGGAATTTCCTGATTTAATTTAAATCCAGAAATTCAATTACTGCGTCAGCCTGACGTCAGTGTGACGTCAGCAGGTCAACGGAACAGGTCTGGGTCAAACCTGACAGTGGGTCCCGCATGTCAGGGTGATTATTTTAATTAAAACTTAATTAAAACTAATCCTGTTTAATTAACAGGGCTGGGCCCCACCTGTCATTGACTCAGGGGAGTCAACCAGGGCCCACCCGTGGTCAAAGTCAGTGTCGGCTGCCGGCGTTTAGTCGCCGGCGAGCCCGACGCGGCGGCGGAAGTGATTTTGGTCGTTTCGGCCACCAAATGGACCGCGGAGGCCACCGGAGTGGAGCTGAGGGCAACCCGCAGCTCTTGGCGGAGCCCGTTGGGGTCGGGGTGGCCGGAGTCGACGGCGGCGAGCTCGGCTGCGGCCGCCGGGGTTCGGTCGTGCACGGGAACGGTGCTGGAGCTCGAAGTCGAGCAAAGCGAGGCGCTAGGGATGCTCTACGGGGTTCTGTGAACTCGTTGGACTCGCCGGGGTGACCAAATGGTCACCGGAGCTGCGTCGACGGCGAGCTCGGCGACGGCGGAGGTTCGGCCGTGGTGGGGAGGAGGCTACGGTGAGGGAACGAGGGGGAAGGAGAGGGGGAAACGGTGGCGTAGCTCACCGCGGTTGCAGTGGCGTCGAAGCGGGCTCGGGGACGCGCTGGAGACGGCGAATTCGACGGCGACGGTGGTCGGAGCCCGAAGAGGGGAACGGCGACGTGGCGGCGATGCAGGGCTTCCGGGGAGCTGTGGAGCGGTGGGGAGGAAGAGGGAGTCGAGGCGGAGCTCCTGAGCTAGTCGGGGGAGCGAGGGGTGGTCGGAGTCGGTGGCTAAGGCGAACGGCGGCGAGGGTGGTGTTCGGCCGGGCGAGAGAGAGAGCGAGGGGAGAGCCGGGGGAGAGTGAGAGAGAGCAGGGAGGAGGCGTGGCGTCGTCCAGGGACACCGAGGCGAGGAGGGGAGGGCAGGCAGGCAGGGAGAGAGGTGGCGTGGCGCGGTGGCCGTGCGCGCGCGCCGGCCACACGCCTGGCCGACTGGCGCCAGGAGGACGACGGCGGTGGTGGGCTGGGCTGGCTAGCTGGGCCGGCCAGCTGGCTGGGCCGCACAGGTAAGTTTTCCCCCTTTTTTTCTATTTCTGTTTTTATTTAATATATCTGCAACTTTGTTGAATTAAATAAAATACCTAGGCAACTCCAAAAATCACCAAACTACTCCTGGTCCATAGTTGGATTATTTCCAACATGAAACATTTTAGTTTGGAGATATTTGAGCATTTAAATATTTTATATTATTTTAAATGCCCAAATTCAAATATTTATGATTTAAATCAAAAACCTTAGGATGGCCTAGGAAAATGTGCACCACTTTTGGCAGAGGTTCTGAACCAAGGCAAAAATGATGGGCATTTTAGAAGGGCATTTCAGGTTCATTGAAAAATTATTTTAGTAACCCTAGTTGGTTTCAGAGGGGACTGGGGGTTCTGTCATCCCCATTTCAAGTTTCTGATGAAAGAGTAAACATGATGCAACACTCTAATGCATGACTAGCTAGGGTGTGACAACTCACCCCCACTCAAAAGAATCTCGTCCCGAGATTTGGGTTCCTCCGCGAAGAAGGCGGGATATTCAAGTCGAAGACGATCCTCCCTTTCCCAAGTTGCTTCATCCTCAGAATGGTGCGACCATTGAACCTTGAGAAACTTGATATTATGACGTCGCGTGGTACGTTCGGCTTGATCGAGGATACGAATGGGGTACTCTCGATATGTAAGATTATCTTGGAGATCAAGCGTTTCGTGGTCCACTTCACGGATAGGATCCGAGAAGCAACGCCTGAGTTGAGAAACGTGGAAGACATCGTGAACTCTGGAGAGGTGCGGAGGTAGTTCCAACTGGTAGGCAACTTCTCCTCGTTTGGCAAGAATGCGAAAAGGTCCAATGTAACGAGGAGCCAATTTGCCTTTGATACCGAAACGATGGGTTCCCTTCAGAGGGGTGACCCGAAGATAAGCCTTCTCGTCAACCTCGAAAGTCATAGCCTTATGTTTTCGGTCATATTGACTCTTTTGACGGGATTGGGCTGTTTTCAACTTTTCACGAACGATACGAACTTGTTCCTCTGCTTCCTGAATCATATCCGGGCCAAAGAATTGTCTTTCCCCGGTCTCTGACCAGTTAAGGGGTGTTCGACATCGTCGTCCATAGAGAACTTCAAAAGGGGCTTTACCCAAGCTAGATTGATAGCTGTTGTTGTAAGCGAATTCGGCAAATGGAAGGCACTTCTCCCAGTCCATTCCGAAAGAGATAACAGAGGCTCGAAGCATGTCTTCTAGAATTTGGTTGACGCGTTCCACTTGACCACTTGACTGAGGGTGGAAAGCGGTGCTAAAGGAGAGACGGGTTCCCATAGCATTTTGGAAACTTTCCCAAAATCGAGAGGTGAAAAGACTTCCTCGATCCGAATTGATTTCCAAAGGAACACCATGGAGGGACACTATCCGGGAGATGTATAAGTCTGCCAGCTGGCTAGCGGTTATACTCTCACGAACAGGTAAGAAATGAGCTACTTTGGAAAGACGATCGACCACGACGAAAATAGCATTATTCCCTCTTTTGGTCCTGGGAAAGCCGGTAATGAAATCCATACCAATTTTATCCCATTTCCATTCAGGAATAGCTAAGGGTTGAAGGGTGCCAGCAGGCCGTTGATGCTCTGCTTTTACACGACGACAGACGTCGCAATTTGCAATATACTGAGCAATTTCTCTCTTCATCCTAGTCCACCAGAACCTCTGGCGTAGGTCCTGATACATTTTAGTGCTACCGGGATGAATGGTGAGAGGAGATTCATGAGCTTCCTTAAGGATCAAACGCCTCAGGTTTCGCACTTTGGGAACCACTAGTCGATTCCCGAAGTATACGACCCCTTGATCATTAATGGAGAAACAATCCGCAATTCCTTTCTGAATGTTCCTCTTGATGCGGGAGATTCCCGGATCTACCTTCTGTGCTTTGATAATTTGATCCGTAAGGGTAGGTTTTGCCACCAAGGTGGAGAGAAAACCTTGAGGAACAATGTGAAGGTTAAGCTTTCGAAATTCCTCATGGAGAAGCGGTTGACTTTGTTGTAACATCAGGTTGTTACAATAAGATTTACGACTTAGCGCATCAGCCATGACGTTGGCTTTCCCTGGGGTATAGGTTATCCCTAAGTCGAAGTCTGTGATCAATTCAACCCAACGTCTCTGCCTGAGATTCAAATCCGGTTGGGTGAAAATATACTTCAGACTTTGGTGATCAGTGAATATTTCGCAACGATTACCGAGGAGGTAATGTCGCCAGGTCTTAAGTGCATAGACTACGGCTGCAAGTTCTAGATCATGAGTAGGATAATTCTCCTCATGTGGGTGCAATTGCCGTGAAGCGTAAGCAATTACGTGTCGATCTTGCATAAGAATGCAACCTAGTCCTTGTCGCGAGGCGTCGCAGTAGATAACGAAGTCCTTGGAGAAGTCTGGCGGTACCAGCACGGGAGCAGAAGTCAGGCGTCTTTTCAGTTCCTGAAAACTGTGCTCACATTGTGGAGTCCATTCGAACTTCTTATCTTTCTTGAGGAGTTCGGTTAGGGGTTTAGCAACCTTGGAGAAGTTCTCGACAAAGCGACGACAATAGCTCGCTAAGCCTAGAAAACTCCGAACTTGCTTGACCGATTCGGGTGGAGTCCAATTAAGGACGGCTTGAACTCGCTCAGGGTTAACAGCAATACCTTTACCAGATATTACATGACCCAGATAGGTCACTTCTGACAACCAGAATTCACATTTTGAAAATTTGGCATAAAGGCGATGCTCTCGAAGTTTCTTCAACACTAGCCTTAAATGTTCGGCATGTTCTTCCTCATTCTTGGAGTAGATGAGTATATCATCGAGATAAACTACGACGAATTTATCCAAATACTCCATGAAGATTGAGTTCATTAACCGAGAAAAGGTGGCTGGAGCGTTGGTTAAACCGAAGGACATGACGGTGTACTCGTATTGGCCATAACGAGTAACAAAGGCCGTTTTAGGAATGTCCCCGTTTCTGATTTTGATTTGATGGTAGCCCAACCTCAAATCCATCTTGGAGAAGACTGAGGATCCAGCGAGCTGATCATACAGATCGTTGATCCTGGGAAGCGGGTATTTGTTCTTGATTGTGACCAAATTGACAGGTCGGTAATCTACAACCATCCGGTCCGTACCATCTTTCTTCTTGACGAATAGGACGGGGCAAGCCCACGGAGATGAACTAGGGCGGATGAAACCCTTTTTCAAGGATTCATCGAGTTGTTTCTTAAGCTCGGCTAGTTCTAGGGGTGCCATCTTATAAGGTCTTCTAGCAATCGGAACGGTTCCTGGAATGAGGTCTATTACGAACTCAACATCCCTGTCAGGTGGAACACCTGGTAATTCCTCTGGAAAGACATCCGGGAAGTCACGGACTACCGGAACGTCCTCAAGGTCTGGCAAAGGGCTGGCGTTAAGAGAATATAGTTGTCGCTTGGCTATTCGAGTCAAAACATTGACTATCTTCCCCGAAGGATGGGTGAGTTGAACAGTCCTAGAGAAGCAATCAATTTTGGCTTGATGAGCTGACATCCAGTCCATACCCAAAATGATATTAATATCTGAAGATTTAAGGGCTATCAAAGATGCGAGGAAAACAAGTCTGTCGACTTGGATTTCATTTCCATGGCTTACTCTAGAAGTTTGCCATTTGGATCCCGGAGTTTGAATTACCATAGAGGATGGCAAGTCACAGAATGCAACGTTATGCAAACGAGCATAATTTTCAGATATAAAAGAATGAGAGGCTCCTGTATCGAAAAGAACAGATGCCGGGTGGCAATTAACAAGAAGCGTACCGAGAACGACGTTGGGATCTTCTTGAGCTTCTTCGGCAGAGATACAGTTGACATGGCCACGTGAAGCGGTGACCGGTTTAGCATGCAACACTTTTCCTGTCGGCTTGCCACGGCCAACAGCTTTAGCAGATTGATTGGGGTTGGTCTGGGGACACTCACGCATATAATGACCAGATTCCCCACACTTGAAACAAGTCACGGAACTGGTACGTGGAGGAGCATTATTGGTTGGACCCCCATAGGGCTTGGCTGGAGCAGACTGTTGTACGGGGCGAGGCGCCTGAAAAGATGGCCTCGGTGTGAACCTGGGTGGCAGGGCGGTGTTGGGTACCCACACGCGGCGCTTCTGAGGACCAGCACCGGATGAGGAACCCGTGTCACGTCCATGCTTGCGTGTTGCGTCATAATCAGTCTGACCAGTTTCAGCACTGATGGCTTTGTTGACAAGTTTCGGAAAAGATGTGCACTCATGCAGACGGAGGTCGCGAGTGGTCATCTGAAAGCACAATCATAATGCAAGGGCATTAGAATTTATAGCAAAATTTCGGCAGCATAACAGCTGTAAATGCTCAAAAAGGATATTGAGACATTTGACAAAGGATTTCGTACACACTCAACATCATCACATCAAGTTCTGGAACCATTCTAACAACATAATGTGGTAGTAGAACTGAACTAGGCTTGTAACCATCAAACTTATAAGGTACTACTGATTAGTAACACGTGATCCTGATAGAGAGAACGGATCCTAATTCCTTAACCCCCGGTGGAAGAATGGACTGACTCAGATCAGAAAGTCATAAGGTATAAGGAGTAAAAAGAGCCTTACGTTCCAACCCACAAACAATTCCCCTACATATAACTAAAGAATTTCTAGACTCAACATCGACTAGTTTGGCTTGGAGAACCTACAGGCAGTCCGGCTCTGATGCCAACGCTGTCAGGACCCCGACTCGATGTCACATCGATCTAGCTGGTAACACTTCATATCACTTTGCGGCCTCACGCACGGTATCCCCACGGGTGTTGTCTTACCTTTTCCAGGGACCGTTTGCGCCTTTTGGCTCACGTATATGATAGTGTCGCTAGCATCCATATGATAAAGAGCCCGGGCTGACATGACTAGTCGTAAACCCAAAGTGGCACAGACTTACAGGGACAGGCATCATGACCCAGCTTCGAACGTGTCGGTCATCAGCAAGTGGGTCCGGGCTGTAGCACTGGGCTAGCAGGACTCCGGTAAACCGGGCTGTAGCGGGCTAACAGGACTCCGGTACTCAAAGCGTGACATTTCCCCGAAGGGACAGACACAGGAACGAAGAAGGACACATGCCGGCCAGCCTAAGTGTTCCAGAGCAGTAGCAAGCTACCATGGCTCAGCGGTAACACTAGGAGACATTTCCCGGTAAGAGAGGCTACTAAAGATAAACAACTAGATAGTCAGATCCCACACATACCAAGCATTTCAATCATACACACAATATGCTCGATATGTGCAAATACAACGAAGCATCACAACATGACTCTATGACACAAGTACTTTATTTAAGGCTCAGGGAGCCATACATACCATACACAAAGGTACGGGTCTCGCGACCCAACATACAAGTCATACAGTCATACAAGCCAACAGCGGAAGTAACTTGTCTGAGTACAGACAACTAGTAAAATAAAAGAGGCTTGGAAAGCCTAGCTATACTACGTGGTCCTCCACAAGTTCAGGGTCACCACCTGGGTCTTTAGCCTACTCGTTGATGTCAACGTCTACATAGAACCCATCAGAAGGGGTTGCAGCGTCTTCTGTAAAAATGTAGATTATAGCAACATGAGTACAAAGGTACTCAGCAAGACTTACATCAGATCCTACATACATGCATAGTATCAAGAAGGGTTGGTGGAGTTATTGCAGCAAGCCAGCTTTGACTCTTGGCTAGGCTATCCTACGATACTCCAACTTGAAATAGTTTTGCGCACACGAGTCCACTATTCACCACTTCAATACACTACCGAGGATCCACCTCCGTCTTCCTACGGAAGAGCCATCCTCGGCACTCACACTTATCTTGAGGCTTTTAGTAGTTTCCATTTACTTGTCTATGAACTGTATAGGCAACCAAGTAGTCCTTTACCGCGGACGCGGCTATTCGAATAGATCATGTTAACCCTGCAGGGGTGTACTTCTTCATACACGCTCTCACCACTTATCGTTGCTTACACGACATGTACTCGGCAACCTTCAAGCGGAAGCCCAACGTGGGTGTCGGCCACGACCTACCTAATCACCTAAGCCTCCAGTCCAGGTTTATCGCCTATTCAGGTTCCATCCGCAGGGAGTCCGGCCGAGGTTTCCCATACGGCCCCGAACGATGTGAACAGGGTTCCCGAGATACCTAACGGGTATTCGGTACACCGTGCCACGTACCTACCGCATCACAGCCCACCCCTACGGTCAGCGCTGTCCACGGCCTCCAGTAGGCTACAAACACCAGAAACTACTTGCAACTCCTGGACGGAGAACTAGGGTGAATAAGAAGCCGAGAGGGTCCATTGGTTTCGGGCCCAATGCATGGTAGTAGCTGGTTCTTAAATCACACATACAGATCTCAGTGCTTAAGGTCGGCTTCAATGAAACAACCCACCATGTACTCCTGCATGGCCTCTCATCGATACCTTTACCAAATCGTGTTCACCACACCACTCTCATTACCGACATAATCATTTCACTCTAGCCCATCACCCAGATGAACCAGACCTGACACGACTCTAAGCATAGCAGGCATAGCAAGGTAGGAACAACACATACATATGGCTCAATCAACTCCTACACATGCTAGTGGGTTTCATCTAGTTACTGTGGCAATGACAGGTCATGCAGAGGAAATGGGTTCAACTACCGTAGCACACAGCAGTTTGAATCGCGTTGTCTTAATGCAGTAAAAGAGAGCAGGAGCGAGAACATGGGATTGTATCGATATGATCAAATGGTTGGTTGCTTGCCTGATGGTTCGATGCACGGGTACGGTTCTTCGTTAGGGTAATCACGGTACTCCTCGGGAACAGATCCTGTCGCAAAGGACATCGATACACAAGCATCACCAAACAATGTGCAACAATATGATGCATGCATGAAACATGGCAATATGAGTGTGTTGGGCTAATGCAGCTAAAGCCAGAGGGGTTTGAACAAATTTGAATCAAAGATTCAAATTCCAAATTCAAATATGGCCTTTTAAAGTGCCTTTTCTTGTTCTGCTTAAAACATCAATTTAACTTGTTTGATCATGCATGAAAATAGTACAGATGGGTAGATTGGATTTTTCTGATCATTTTTCATATATAATTTGTCCAATTTGGAGTTACAGAATAAAAGTTATGAATTTTTGAAGTTTAATTAATATTCTGGAATTTCCTGATTTAATTTAAATCCAGAAATTCAATTACTGCGTCAGCCTGACGTCAGTGTGACGTCAGCAGGTCAACGGAACAGGTCTGGGTCAAACCTGACAGTGGGTCCCGCATGTCAGGGTGATTATTTAATTAAAACTTAATTAAAACTAATCCTGTTTAATTAACAGGGCTGGGCCCCACCTGTCATTGACTCAGGGGAGTCAACCAGGGCCCACCCGTGGTCAAAGTCAGTGTCGGCTGCCGGCGTTTAGTCGCCGGCGAGCCCGACACGGCGGCGGAAGTGATTTTGGTCGTTTCGGCCACCAAATGGACCGCGGAGGCCACCGGAGTGGAGCTGAGGGCAACCCGCAGCTCTTGGCGGAGCCCGTTGGGGTCGGGGTGGCCGGAGTCGACGGCGGCGAGCTCGGCTGCGGCCGCCGGGGTTCGGTCGTGCACGGGAACGGTGCTGGAGCTCGAAGTCGAGCAAAGCGAGGCGCTAGGGATGCTCTACGGGGTTCTGTGAACTCGTTGGACTCGCCGGGGTGACCAAATGGTCACCGGAGCTGCGTCGACGGCGAGCTCGGCGACGGCGGAGGTTCGGCCGTGGTGGGGAGGAGGCTACGGTGAGGGAACGAGGGGAAGGAGAGGGGGAAACGGTGGCGTAGCTCACCGCGGTTGCAGTGGCGTCGAAGCGGGCTCGGGGACGCGCTGGAGACGGCGAATTCGACGGCGACGGTGGTCGGAGCCCGAAGGGGGGAACGGCGACGTGGCGGCGATGCAGGGCTTCCGGGGAGCTGTGGAGCGGTGGGGAGGAAGAGGGAGTCGAGGCGGAGCTCCTGAGCTAGTCGGGGGAGCGAGGGGTGGTCGGAGTCGGTGGCTAAGGCGAACGGCGGCGAGGGTGGTGTTCGGCCGGGCGAGAGAGAGAGCGAGGGAGAGCCGGGGGAGAGTGAGAGAGAGCAGGGAGGAGGCGTGGCGTCGTCCAGGGACACCGAGGCGAGGAGGGGAGGGCAGGCAGGCAGGGAGAGAGGTGGCGTGGCGCGGTGGCCGTGCGCGCGCGCCGGCCACACGCCTGGCCGACTGGCGCCAGGAGGACGACGGCGGTGGTGGGCTGGGCTGGCTAGCTGGGCCGGCCAGCTGGCTGGGCCGCACAGGTAAGTTTTCCCCCTTTTTTTCTATTTCTGTTTTTATTTAATATATCTGCAACTTTGTTGAATTAAATAAAATACCTAGGCAACTCCAAAAATCACCAAACTACTCCTGGTCCATAGTTGGATTATTTCCAACATGAAACATTTTAGTTTGGAGATATTTGAGCATTTAAATATTTTATATTATTTTAAATGCCCAAATTCAAATATTTATGATTTAAATCAAAAACCTTAGGATGGCCTAGGAAAATGTGCACCACTTTTGGCAGAGGTTCTGAACCAAGGCAAAAATGATGGGCATTTTAGAAGGGCATTTCAGGTTCATTGAAAAATTATTTTAGTAACCCTAGTTGGTTTCAGAGGGGACTGGGGGTTCTGTCATCCCCATTTCAAGTTTCTGATGAAAGAGTAAACATGATGCAACACTCTAATGCATGACTAGCTAGGGTGTGACAAGGTCAGATTTGGAAATTTGAACTACACAGCCGACATCCATGGAGATTTGATCTTCGACGGATTCGAGCCCTTGCCGAGTGCGCCGCACGGTCATGATGAGCATGACTTAGCTCTACCATCGGACAGTGTTCGGGAGATCGCACCGGCGACCGCTCCAACCCTCAAATCGGAGCCAATTGCGCCATCTAGTGATGGGTGGATAGACCCCGCCGCGGAGGCCGCACTCTCATCGGCGATTGAGCCGAGTATCGACCTTACCCTTCATGAGAGTCGTGACGCCAAACTGTCGGATTCTTCCCCGGCCACGGACTCCGAACTGCCTGCGCCCGTGCCCATCGAATCCGACTGGGCACGATCATGGAGTTCACCTCCGCGGATATCTTTCAGCACTCGCCTCTCGGCGACATACTAAACTCATTAAGGTCTCTCTCTGTGTCAGGAGAGCCCTGGCCGAACTATGTCCGGAAGAATTGGGATGCGGATGACGAAGAAATTCGCCGCCCACCCACCACCCACTTAGTAGCCACTGTCGATGCTTTGACCGACATGCTTGACTTCGACTTCGAAGACATTGATGGTATGGACGACGATGCAGGAGACGAACAGGAACCACTGCCCATAGGGCACTGGACACCCACTTCATCATACGATGTATACATGGTGGACACACCAAAAGAAAACGATGACGAAGAACGGAAGGACGCAGCGAAGGTTTGTTCCCTCGGGAAGCAGTCAAAACGGCGGCGTAAGCGCTGCTCCAAATCCCGCCTCGGTAGAAGCAGTGATCATATAGACCCTGCGATAGAGCAAGGTGAGCCAGCGGATGACAAACACAGCATTGAACCATCGTCCGACCACGGCAACACGGAGAATCAAACCGAACAACCCAACTCCGTCGAAGATAACAGTCCGGATGACATCACACCGGACAGGCACCCGGAGCAATGGAGTACCCATCAAAGGCTTGTTGCCACTGCGAGGAGTCTGAAAAAGCAGAAGCAAAGGCTCAGGGCTACACAAGACACACTCAGAATCAGATGGAGTGCAGTACTCAACACTGCAGCGAAGTACGGCGGTAATCACCACACCAAGAGCTACCTGAAGCGAAAGCTGCTACCTGAATTCAATGAGGAGGCCTTAGATCCCTCGCAATCAAAAAACAAAACGGCCATCTGGTCAGATAAACGACCTCGTGGCCAACATAGAGCGGCAAACGACGCTGCACATAAGCCAGTACGCGATCCACGTGAGGGCTCGCATCAAAAGGACGGCGCAACCAGATCCATATATGGGCCATGCAAGCACGCTCCAGCATGCAATGCAACACAACAAACATCCCAACACCACGGTACACCCAAATACAGGGGTGCCGCACACCCCCTATGTTTCACCGATGAGGTGCTGGACCATGAATTTCCAGAGGGATTCAAACCCGTAAACATAGAGGCATACGACGGAACGATAGACCTTGGGGTCTGGATTGAGGACTACATCCTCCATATCCATATGGCTCGAGGAGACGATCACCACGCCATCAAGTACTTACCCCTCAAGCTCAAAGGGCTAGGTTGGCACTGGCTTAAAAGCCTCCCCGAAAACTCCATTGGAAGATGGGAAGAGCTCGAAGACGCTTTTCGGGCAAATTTTCAAGGGACCTATGTCCGACCTCCGGACGCAGACAATTTAAGTCAAATAACTCAACAGCCCGAAGAGTCAGCCCGAAAGCTTTGGAACAGGTTTCTCACTAAAAAGAACCAAATAGTCGACTGTCCAGACGCCGAAACCTTAGCAGCTTTCAAGCACAGCGTTCGAGACGAATGGCTTGCCAGACACCTCGGCCAAGAAAAGCCGAGAACAATGGCAGCATTAACAAGCCTCATGACCCGCTTTTGCGTGGGCGAGGACAGCTGGTTAGCCCGATGCAGCACCAGCGACCCAAGTACATCCGAAGTCAGGGACGGACACGGGAAACCACGACGCAGCAAAAACAAGCGTCGGAATAAAGAAGACAGCCAAAGAGCACGGCGGTAAACGCTGGATTCAGAAGCTCTCGGCCAGGTCAGCAAAAGCTGCACTCCAAAGGCAACAGAGACGAACTGTCCAGCCTAAACAAGATTCTGGATAAAATATGTCAGATCCAGAGCACCCCCGATAAACCTACAAATCATACCCATAGAGAATGTTTGGTCTTCAAGCAGTCTGGCAAGCTCAACGCCGAACACAAGGGGCAGGATACACCAAGCAAAGACGAGGACGAGCCTCGCAAGCAAAGCACTGGGGAGCAGAAGAAATTCCCACCAGAAGTCAAAGTAGTAAACGTGTTACACGTGACAAAGGGGAGAAACAAAGCGGCACTCCTAGAGACACATGCCCCAGGGCCTATCACCACGGAGTTCTGCCACTGGTCGTCCCAACCGATCACCTTTGACCATCGGGATTACTCGGCAAGTATCTGGCGTGCAGGATGGGCTGCCTTGGTGTTAGACCCGATAATTAACGGATACCACATCACACGAGTCCTGATGGATGGGGGCAGTAGTTTAAACCTGATATATCAGGACACAGTCCGCAAAATGGGGATAGACCCAACAAAAATTAGCCATAGCAATACTACCTTTAAAGGAGTAACGCTAGGCCCAGAAGCTCATTGCACGGGCTCCCTGCTACTAGAGGTTATATTCGGCTTTCCTGATAACTTCCGCAACGAAAATTTAACGTTCCACATCGCTCCGTTCCAAAGTGGCAATCAAGCACTACTCGGACGCGAAGCTTTCGCTCGCTTTAACGCAATACCGCATTACGCTTCTCTCATGCTTAAGATGCCCGGTCCACGTGGCATCATTACAATAAATGGAAATATTGAGCGCTCCTTGCGCGCGGAAGACCATGCGGCTGCCTTGGTAGCCGCACACTAAACGGCCTCACCAAGTAAAGCATCTGACAGGTCGTTAAGACCACGGACACGGTTGGACGAGTCCGGTGCAGCTATATGTAATTGATACAGGTTTGATGGCTATACCCCTATTACAATACAAGGGGCTCAACGCGCGCAAACAAGTGGCAATTAGGCTCAACTCTACTCATTTTGAACTATATATTGTTTATTTAGTATAACTTACCTTTTCCACGGCAACTTTTCAATTAAGTTCCTCTCTTTTTCAGATGACCACCGTGCTACACCCGTCCAGAATACGGCTCAACGGAGACACAGGCGCAGATGTGCAGCAGGGACCCGCTTCAAGGATCCTTTTTAGATTAAGACCCTGCGTAAACCTTTTTTACTGTCTCTTGTTGATACACATCCCTCGGATTCTCAGTACAATTGAGAAGGATGCCGACGTATTGGCATGTGGCCACGTCAGAATACTACACATACCTGGACACCAGGGGCTTATTACAAAGGGCACTATTTTGACCCGGTTTACATCATAAAGACCGAATACCCTAGGGAGTGTTCGGCGTCGCGAGTTTGGCCTTATATGCATCAGCTTCGAATCATGTCTTTGGTCAAATGTTGGGTTTGCCCGACTCCTGTGTTTTGCTGCCTTATGTTCCGCTCTATCGGCTAAGGCGGCAACAGGAGAACTACTGGGATTGTGCCCTGGTTCATCCGGACAAGCACCTCAGTAGAGAAAGCCGAAAACTGACTGTCATGATATAGCGTGAGACTGGTCAACCACTCGATGACCTAGCGGAATCTTCGGGATTCCTCCGCCTTAACGAAGGGCCGTTTCCCGGCTAGGCATGTACGCGCCCCGAATCCGGATGAGCGCAGAGCCACCAGGGGCTATATAGTAGCCCCACTGTCAAACTCCTCTGGATAAGTGAAAGTGTTAAAGCATTATAGTCCGATTGCCTAGTTCGCTGCGCTATCACCTCCTTAATGGACCAAGACGTTGGATCAAGTGTGAACATGCGTCTTCTGCAAACACCCCCGCATTATATGCATGGGGGCTGAAGCCGACGGCTGCCATCTTTCAGGTTATATACATAAATACATAAATGGCCGCACAGGAGGCATCATAGCACTTTTGGGCAAAAGTATAAATACAGCCTTGATAAATTCAATAAAACATTGTTCTTACAATGGGAATACATGTCACTTAAACATAATATTCTTTGAGCACTGAGCCTCTATCAAACGAGCGCCTTCAAGAACTTCTTCAAAGTAGTGCTCGGCAGCCACTCGGCCTATGGTTGAACCCTGTGCCGCAACAGTGGTGGCATCCATCTCCGCCCAGTATGTTTTGACACTAGCAAGGGCCATCCACGAGCCCTCTATGCACGCCGACCTCTTTACATCATCGATGCGTGGCACAGCACCAAGGAATTGTTGCACCAACCTAAAGTAGCTATTCGGCCTTGGCCCTCCTCGCGAAAGATGATCCACAACGGACCTCATGGCAAGTCCAGATAATCTATGGAGCTCGGCCCAACCGGTCAATCACTCATTCAGTAACAGCGGACGGACTGGAGCGTGAAACTGTGACCAGAACAGCTTCTCCACTTCAGGACCCTTCTGATCCTTGAAGTACTCAGCCGCATCAGCAGCGCTTGCAGCCAAATCCATGTACTCGTCTGCAGAACTCCATAGCCGGTCCAGAGGAGCATAGTTTGGATCTCCGAACTTAGTCCGTAACAAGAAGGGCTTCCTAGAAACGATATCCGCAGCTTGATTCGGCTCCTCCTTCGTCGCTCTAATTTTGGAGCGGACCCGGGCCTTCTCCAGGCCCGTCGCCTTCGCCCGGTTTTCTTCTTCAAGAAGCCGGTAATGGTCAACAGCATCTTTTAACTCAACGGCCATCTTGGCAATTTTTTCTTTACTCTCGCAATGTGCGGCTTGTTCGGCCCTTAAACCCTTGGCCGCTTTAAAGCGGCCGCATTACTGCTCCTTGCGTGCTCCTTGCCTCGGGCAAGTTCCGCCCGAAGGGTCTCCACGGTGGCAACTCCATCTGCAGTCACAACATATTAAAGATACTGGCATCATGCTGCTCTTACTATGTGACGATCACCAGAAAAATCACTGACCCTGTGCCTCGTCAAGCCGCTTGCTGACAAGCACGATGTCGACATCTGCCGCATCCAGCTGCCGCTTTAGTTCGGCAAACCCATCAGTCCAGCTAGCCACCGGAGCCTCCACCACCTGCACATAAAGGCAGTCTGGTTATTACCTAGGACTATGATCCTCTATTTGCCGCCGTTTTTTACGACAACCAGTGTCTCGGGGGCTACTATCTACACAGGGCACATCTAAAAATGTGTGGTACTATGAAAAATGTGCATCATTTCACGTACCTCAAAACCCGTCGGTAGACTCATAAAGGCTTCATGCAACCCGCTTTCGGCGGACGAAATCCTTTCGATCACCGTACCCATCAATGTGTGGTGCTCTTCTGAGATAGCCGCTTGCTCCAGCAGATCCCTCAGTACGCCCGACCGCACACCAGACGGTGCTGGACTCTTTTGATTTCTCTCTTCAAGAGCCGGATACTGAGGACTTCGGGTGGCCATAGGATTACCTTCTGGCCCTGTCGGATCAGGAGAAACCCTCCGCGACGACACCTCGGGGTCGCCCGCTTCATGAGGCGGTGTGGCAGGGGGAGGTGTTTCGCTCTCCATCATCTCCGGAAGAAGATCCCCCGAAGACGAGCTCTGCTGAGAAGGGCTAAGATCCGAACTGCAAGATAAATGCTTCGATTATTTTCCTCAGAAGTAGAGCAAGATATTTTTGTTATTAAGTACCCTTTTACTTACAGCTCGGTGGAGGGCTGGTCCCCTTGAGGGCATAGTACGGCCAGGGTATCCCCTAGGGCAGGACCCTCCGGTGGAGATTTCTTCCCCTGTTTGGAGACCATTGTCTCTGGGTCCTCAGAGGCAGTTCTCTTCCTTCCCTGGGGAGAGGAAGTTTCAGTTCCTCCTCCCCGGCTAATCTCCTTCATGGAGGCGCTAGCCTCCTTGTCCCCCCCCCCCTTTATCCTCTCTTGAGGGTGCATGATAAGGCGCGATCTCCAGCATCCTGGTTAGCACGGGATTTGGTGAGGTCTCAGGGAGGGGGGCCGGACACCTGATCAACTTTGCCTTCGCTATCCAATCATGGACCAAGAGCGGTTTTTCTTTTTTAGGGCAACGTTGCTATAAATAAGATGGAAGGTGTGTTCAGATGCGGGGCTACTTACTTGGGTATCCGGGTGATTGCAGCTCAGACCTGCATCCTTAGTGATGTCCGGACACATTATTTGTGGTCCGAAGAACAATTTGTACATCTCTTCGTGCGTCATGCCGAGGAAATGTTGGATAGCTCGCGGTCCTTGCGGGTTGAATTCCCACATGCGAAGGGGCCGGCGTTTGCAAGGCTGGAATTGACGGACTGGCATAACTTGCACTACCATAACCAGACTGATATCTCTCTCAAAGAGATCTTAGATGCGGCTTTGCAGTATTGGCACATCCTTGGCTGGACCCCAGCTCAGCCCCCTGCTGATCCATGACATCAGTTGTGGTGGGGGGGCCTAAGCGGAAGGCGGGGGAAGCTACCCACTTGGCACTTCGGGGAGCTGTGATGTAGAACCAGTCCCGCTGCCACAATCCGGACACCTTTGGGAAGTAACCCTCAGGCCATGGAGCGTTAGCAATTTTGCTTATTGAAGCGCCTCCGCACGCTGCGTGCTGCCCCTCGATCATCTTCGGCTTCACATTGCAGGTCTTGAGCCACAGGCCGAAGTGAGGGGTAATGCGGAGGAAGGCCTCACATACGACAATAAACGTCGAGATGTGAAGAAGGGAATCCCGGGCCAGATCGTGAAAATCTAGCCCGTAATAGAACATAAGACTCCTAACAAAGGGATCCAGAGCGAGGCCTAGTCCTCGGAGGAAGTGGGAGACGAACACGACGCTCTGGTTCGGTTCGGGAGTAGGGACGACCTGCCCCCGGGTAGGCAGCCGATGCGAAATTTCGGCGGTCAGATATCTGGCCTCTCTCAACTTCTTGATGTCCTCCTCTGTGACGAAGGAAGGCATCCACTGACCTTGAAGGTTGGATCCGGACATAGTTGAAGGTCTGAAGTGCCTAAACCTGAGCTTTGGTGTTGGAACTCGATGGGAGAGGCGGATTCGATTAAGATCGAGAGGAAAAGGCCTTGTCCCCTTTATAAAGAGGGTGAATATCAAGCGTCCTCCTCGTGGCCATTTGGGACGTGCCTAAGATTTTGGAGTCCTACTAATAGGCACAGTTGGGTTATCCACGTCTGTATTAATGGGAATCCCGTAATAAGGGGACACGATCTCTGCTTCGACAAGATGTGCCAAGGAAACCGCCTCGCGAAACACGCTGAGATAGGTTATGAAAAACAATTCGAATAAAGACCTGGCTGTGGTGTGATGTCACACTACAGGGTACGTCAGCAGATTAGATTTGTGTAAATATTATTCCCTCTATGGTGGCATGTGGAACTTATTTTGTAGATCCGGACACGATCCTCGTGTTCAAAATCTTCTATGAAGTATGAGGAGGAGGAACCCGCCTTGCAATGACGAAGACAATCTGCGTGCCGGACTCATCGTCATTGAAGCCTGGTTCAGGGGCTACTGAGGGAGTCCTGGATTAGGGGTATCCGGACAGCCGGATTATATCCATTGGCCGGACTGTTGGACTATGAAGATACAAGATTGAAGACTTTGTTCCATGTCCGGATGGGACTCTCCTTGGTGTGGAAGGCAAGCTTGGCAATACGGATATGTAGATCTCCTTCCTTGCAAACGACTCTGTGTAACCCTAGCCCCCTCCAGTGTCTATATAAATCGGAGGGTTTTAGTCCGTAGAAAAACATACAATCATACCATAGGCTAGCTTCTAGGGTTTAGCCTCTCTGATCTCGTGGTAGATCAACTCTTGTACTACTGATATTATCAAGAACAATCAAGCAGGACGTAGGGTTTTACCTCCATCAAGAGGGCCCGAACCTAGGTAAAACATCATGTCCCCTGCCTCCTGTTACCATCCGCCTTAGACGCACAGTTCGGGACCCCCTACTCGAGATCCGCCGGTTTTGACACCGACACCGGCCTTCGAGATGGCGTTGGTCTTGTTGGCCGCGATGAAGCCAACGCACCCAGAGCAGTGGCCCTCCTTGATCCGGAGGAAGAAGAAGTGGTGCAGTAGTGCCACGAACGGCATCTCTCCAACATACGCCTTGTAGTAGAAGGTGAAGATCGACAGGAGGAGGATGGAGTTGGGATGAAGACGGAGAGCGTGGATCTTGTAATGGCTAAGGACGGAGTAGAAGAAGTCGGAGAAGGGGGGAACCAGCCTCACGACGATGCTGCTCATAAAGAAGGGGTAGAAGGTGCTGCCTGAGGCCTCCGGCTCGGCGCAGCCAGCCCAAAGCACAGTCTTCCTCTTCTCATCACCCTCTGCCGTCATCAGGAGCATAGCAGCAAGGTTCTTCTCGGAAGCGCTCTGCGCATCAAGCACCGGCCCGTACCAAGACGACGAGGGAGCAGCCCGAGCTTTCTTGCACTCCATTGGCGGCAGGCTTGAAGGAGGATCCGGGCGGATCTGGAGTCTCTAGAAGCAAGGAGCGAGAAAGGAGATGTGGAGCAAGGCGATGGAAAGAAATGAAGGCAAATGCAGCTCGCGCCAGCCTTTTGTCAGTCGGGCAGTTGCCGAGGCAGCGCGGGGAAGCGGGGATGCCCACGTCCCACCAATCGCCACGGGTCAACCAAGGCCGCAGGCTATTGGGGCCCGCGGTGCTTAATACTTGCCCCTTGGCTTCGCCTCAAACCCAAGTCTAGTGCGCCTTGGGCCCGGGGGCTACTGTCCGCGTCCTGGGGATGGGGGTGCCCTGACTTGCCTACCTACGGCCCACGGCGTGGCTCCACAAGTGGCCCTATACGGCCCATCCTCATCAGCGAACACTCAAGACCCTCGCGAGGGGCCAAGCCTCGCGAGGCGGATGACGCACGACCTCCTCGGGGGCAGCCTCCCCAGGCTGGCTCGCGAGGGGCGGAGAGATCAAGGCGAGGGGCACCTCACGAGGTCCCTGTGACACAAGCCATGACGACCAAGGTCAGGCGGGCGCCAGCGCGTGTAGTGTACTCGTTTCCTCTTTGGTGCTAAAGAGGCAAGCACAAGTGAGGAGTCCCGAGGCATTACGCAAAGGTTTCCATATCGGTGCAATAAGACCAAGACCAGCAGGACAGCAGGACAGAGGTCACCATGGGGCCCAGGACGGCGTCACCACCAGAGCCTTTGGCAGGCGAAGACCACCTTTTGTCAGGATAACTTGTATCAGTTGTCTCCCTTCAAATTTGGCTATTGTTGGATCCCTTCCTGCCTACATTTGGGAAGAGGACCAGGGCCTCTATAAATAGGACTAGATACCACAGTAGGAAGGGGGGTCTTGGACCGGACCCATTCCAACCTCAACCACACAAGCTCACTGAGCTCAAGGACACCTCTCCTCGGGAGGTTGTTCTTCCCTTGTACTTGTTCATCCTCAGCCCAAGAGGCAATCCACCACACCACACTAGAGTAGGGTATTACACCACATCGGTGGCCCGAACCAGTATAAACCTTGTGTCCTTTGTTCTATGAGTTCGACGTGTTGAGCTTTGAGATTTGCGGTGAGAGCATGAGCTAGGGGGAGAGATCTTCATGCGCACCCCAGAGTTCGAACCTCAAGTGTTTTGCCAGAACCCGAAACCCGACAGCTCTTGGTCATCGTCGTCGCTGGGCGACCCTTTCCCCTTGTGCTCGGCGTTGAGTTTGCCGGCCTATTTAAAGACCCAACAATTTATGTTGGTCTGATTGGCGGGTTTATCGGGGGTGCCATGAACCTGGCAAGGCCGATCAAGTATTCTATCTAAACTGGATGGGCCATCTCTATTTGCCTTGAATGGCTTCTTTCGTTGACCAGATTTGGAGCCACTAAATCCGGCGTTGACCGCCGTGTCTTGGGTTCCTTCGTTATTGTTTCAACGCTTGTGCTTGTTGAGTTGTGGCTTTCCATTGTCGTCCCTGGATTCGGAGGTGCCTGGGTCACTAGTGCTATTGCTTCTACGAGCAAGCCAGCTATCCTCTCCCACACAAAAGCGGGTCATAAGTGCGGTAAGGGCTGCCATGGACTTTGGCTTTTCTTGGCCGAGGTGTCGGGCGAGCCACTCATCTCAGACGCTATGTTTTAAGGGCGTGAGGGCTTCGGCGTCCGGCCAATCCACAATCTGGTTCGTTTTGATTAAGGACCTGGTCCGGAGCTGCCGGGCTGATTCTCCGGCTTGCTAGATTATGTGACTAAGGTCATCGGCGTCTGGGGGCGAACATAGGTACCTTGGAAGTTGTCTCTGAATGCGTCCTCCAAGTCTCCCCAGCTACCAATAGAGTTTTCTGGTAGGCTATTCAGCCAGTGTCGTGCTGGCCCCTTGAGTTTTAGGGGGAGGTACTTGATGGCATGTACATCATCACCGCGTGCCATGTGAATGTGGAGAAGAAAATCTTCAATCCATACTATAGGATCTGTCATATCGTCGTAGAATTCAATGTTGATGGGTTTAAACCCTTCTGGGAACTAATGTTCCATTACTTCGTCGGTGAAGCATAGGGGGTGTGCGGCGCCTCTATACCAGGCGACATCGCGGCATAGTTCAGATGGAGGTTGTATGCAGCATTTGGCCAGTGTGAGGTTGTGTCTGTTACGCCAAGTCTGATGGTCATCCTCGCGCGTTGGAGCACGCCCCCTAGATCCGTAGAATGATCTGGTTAGACCAGCTCTACTGTCATAGGTCATAGGTGTATCCTGAGGCCGCTGTTTCTCTGCCTCTATGGCGAGGTGGTGCGGGCTGGTGTCCGGCTTGAGTTGCCGCTCTGTCCCAGCCACGTGGTGGTCAGTCAGGTCCGTCAGCCGCGTTACGAGCGGGTGGTACGGGCTCCAGCGCCTCATCGTCGAATTGGGGTAGCAGCTTACGCTTTGGGTAACTCTTTGTTGGGCATTCGAGGCCGTATTCTTCGGCTGCCAGGACATTAGTCCATCTGCCGTTGAGCAGATCTTGGTCAGCTTGAAGCTGATGCTGCTGCTGCTGCTTCTTTAGGCTTCTTGAAGTGGCTATTAGTCGGCACTTAAAGCGCTCTTGTTCGAGTGGTTCCTCTGGCACGATAAAATCTTCGTCGCCGAGGCTCACGTCGTCCTCGGAGAGTGGTAGATAGTTACTATCCTCCGAGCCTTCGTTCCCTGCTTGCTCGTCAGGGTCAACTTGCCCGTCCTCCCAATCATCATGTTCGGATGTTGGTTCGATGGGGGTCTTCTTGGTCTTCGGTGTTCTCCGGAGTATCATTGTCTCCTGTGCCGGTATTGCTGTCTTTTCCATGACGTGATTTAGAGCGGCACCGCTGACGTCGACGCTTTGGTGGTATCTCAGGAGGTTTGTCCTCGACTGGATCCTTCTCATCATCATTGTCGCCTTCTTTAGGTGTGTCCACCATGTACACGTCGTATGAGGAAGTGGTCGTCCAGCGTCCAGTGAACGACGGGTTTTGGGTCTGCTCCTCTCCGGCATCGTCGTCCATACCGTCAATGTCTTCAGAGGCATAATCGAGCATGTTGGTTAGATCCTCGACAGTGGCTATGAAGTGGGTGGTGGGTGGGAAGTAAAATTCCCTATTTTCAGCCCCTAGTCCGGGCTGGGCGCAGTTCAGAAGTGGTTCCTCTGTGATGGCGAGGGATCGCATTAAGTCCAGAGCCTCGTTTAGGAGTGTGGTTTGGACGGGGACAGGAGTTTCCTAGCCGAGCTCACATGACGCGGACTTCGAGGGTTCGGAGCTAGTGTATGGAGAAGAGTCCGGCTTTGTGATGACTGTCGGGGATGCTATTCTCTCCGGTTCTCCAGTGTTGAGCTCTACAGCCACAGAGAGTCCGACAAGCTCTAGACTCCCGTCTTCGGACTTGGTGACGCGCTCCGGATCTAAGGCCGGAGCGGTGGTTGGGGCCGCGAACCCTTGGAAGATCAAGTCTCCTCGGATATCAGTGACATAGTTCAGATTTCCAAAACTGATCTGGTGACCAGGGGCATAGCTGTCGATCTGCTCTAGGTGGCCAACCGAGTTGGCACGTAGTGCGAAGCCGCCGAATATAAAGATCTGGCCGGGGAGAAAAATCTCCTTCACGGCAGCATTGCTGTAGATGGTCGATGGAGCCATCGAGCCTTTCGACAACGACACAGTGGAACTCTCAATGAAAGCACCAATGTCGGTGTCAAAACCGGCGGATCTCGGGTAGGGGGTCCCAAACTGTGCGTCTATGGATCGAGGGTAACAAGAGGCAGGGGACACGATGTTTACCCAGGTTCGGGCCCTCTTGATGGAGGTAATACCCTACTTCCTGATTGATTGACTTTGATGAGTATAGGGGTTACAAGAGTTGATCTACCTCGAGATCGTAATGGCTAAACCCTAGATGTCTAGCCTGTATGATTATGATTATGTCTGCCTCTGCGGCCTAAACCCTCCGGTTTATATAGACACCAGAGGGGCCTAGGGTTGTACAAGGTCGGTTTACAGAGAAAGTGGATACATATTGAAAGTGGGAGCAATTAGCTAGAGTAGCTCCGTGCAGAGCAATGTAGACATAGAAAATTTGCAAAATACATATGGCTCTGAATATGGCAGACCCGTTGACTAAACTTCTCTCAGAAGAAAAACATGATCACACCTTAGTACTCTTTGGGTGTTAATCACATAGCAATGTGAACTAGATTATTGACTCTAGTAAACCCTTTGGGTGTTAGTCACATGGAGATGTGAACTAGATTATTGACTCTAGTAAACCCTTTGGGTGTTAGTCACATGGATATGTGAACTAATCACATAAAGATGTGAACTATTGGTGTTAAATCACATGACGATGTGAACTATATTATTGACTCTAGTGCAAGTGGGAGACTAAAGGAAATATGCCCTAGAGGCAATAATAAAGTTGTTATTTATATTTCCTTGTATCGTGATAAATGTTTATTATTCATGCTAGAATTGTATTAACCGGAAACTTAGTGCATGTGTGAATACATAGACAAATAGGGTGTCCCTAGTATGCCTCTAGTAGACTAGCTTGTTAATCAAAGATGGTTAAGTTTCCTAGCCATAGACATGTGTTGTCATTCGATGAACGGGATCATATCATTATAGAATGATGTGATGGACAAGACACATCCGTTACCTTAGCACTATGATCGTTTTTGTTTATTCCTATTGCTTTCTTCATGACTTATACATGTTCCTATGACTATGAGATTATGCAGCTCCCGAACACCAGAGGAACACTTAGTGTGCTATCAAATGTCACAACATAACTGTGTGATTATAAAGATGCTCTACATGTGTCTCCAATGGTGTTTGTTGAGTTGGCATAGATCAAGATTAGGATTTGTCACTCCGATTGTTGGAGAGGTATCTCTAGGCCCTCTCGGTAATGCACATCACTATAAGCCTTGCAAGAAATGTAGCTAATGACTTAGTTGCGGGATGACGCATTACGGAACGAGTAAAGAGACTTGCCGGTAACGAGATTGAACTAGGTATGATGATACCGACGATTGAATCTCGGGCAAGTAACATACCGATGACAAAGGGAACAACATATGTTGTTATGCGGTTTGACCGATAAAGATCTTTGTAGAATATGTAGGAGCCAATATGAGCATCCAGGTTCCGCTATTGGTTATTGAACGGAGATGTGTCTCAGTCATGTCTACATAGTTCTCGAACCCGTAGGGTCCGCACGCTTAACGTCCGATGACGATTCATATTATGAGTTTATGTGATTTGATGTACCGATGGTTGTTCGGAGTCCCGGATGAGATCACGGACATGACAAGGAGTCTCGAAATGGTCGAGACATAAAGGTGCATATATTGGAAGGCTACATTCGGACACTGGAATGGTTCAGGTCATTTCGGATATGTTTTGGAGTACAAGGGGTTACCGGACCCCCCCCCCCCGGAAGTTATTGGGCCTCATGGGTCTAGTAGTGGAAGAGAGGAGGCAGGCCAAGGTGTGGCATGCGCCCTCCCTATCCCAAGCCGAATTGGACTAGGGCTAAGGGCCCCCCCCCTTTCATTCACTTCTTCCTCCCCTTCCTTCTTCTCCTACTTGGACTAGGAAAGGGGAAACCTACTCCTACTAGGAGTAGGAATCCCCCCTTGGGCGCGCCCCTTGTGGCCGGCCCTCCTCCTCCTCCCCTCCTTTATATACAGGGGAGGGGGCACCCCATAGACACACAAGTTGATCTTCAGCCGTGTGCAGTGCCTTGATAACCCACAAGTGTAGGGGATCTATCATAGCCTTTTCGATAAGTAAGAGTGTCGAACCTAACAAGGAGCAGAAGGAAATGATAAGTAGTTTTCAGTAAGGTATTCTCTGCAAGCACTGAAATTATCGGTAACAGATAGTTTTATGATAAGGTAATTTGTAATGAGTAGCAAGTAATAAAAGTAAATAAGGTGCAGCAAGATGGCCCAATCCTTTTTGTAGCAAAGGACAAGCCTGGGCAAACTCTTATATGAAGGAAAGCACTCCCGAGGACACATGGGAATTATCGTCAAGCTAGTTTTCATCATGTTCATATGATTCGCGTTTGGTACTTTGATAATTTGATATGTGGGTGGACCGGTGCTTGGGTACTGTCCTTACTTGGACAAGCATCCCACTTATGATTAACCCCATTGCAAGCATCCGCAACTACAACAGAAGTATTAAGGTAAACCTAACCATAGCATGAAACATATGGATCCAAATCAGCCCCTTACGAAGCAACGCATAAACTAGGGTTTAAGCTTCTGTCACTCTAGCAACCCATCATCTACTTATTACTTCCCAATGCCTCCCTCTAGGCCCAAACAATGGTGAAGTGTCATGTAGTCGATGTTCACATGACACCACTAGAGGGATGACAACATACATCTCATCAAAATATCGAACGAATACCAAATTCACATGACTACTTATAGCAAGACTTCTCCCATGTCCTCAGGAACAAATGTAACTACTCACAAAGCATATTCATGTTCATAATCAGAGGGGTATTAATATGCATAATGGATCTGAACATATGATCTTCCACCAAGTAAACCAACTAGCATCAACTACAAGGAGTAATCAACACTACTAGCAACCCACAGGCACCAATCTGACGTTTGGATACAAAGATTGGATACAAGAGATGAACTAGGGTTTGAGATGAGATGGAGCTGGTGAAGATGTTGATGGATATTGACCCCCTCCCGATGAGAGGATCGTTGGTGATGACAATGGTGATGATTCCCCCCTCCCGGAGGGAAGTTTCCCCGGCAGAACAGCTCTGCCGGAGCCCTAGATTGGTTCCGCCAAGGTTCCGCCTCGTGGCAGTGGAGTTTCTTCCCGAAAGCTTGCTTGTGATTTTTTTCCTCAACAAAAGACTCCATATAGCCAAAGATGGGCATCAGAGGGCCACCAGGGGGGCCACGAGGTAGGGGGGCGCGCACCCACCCTCATGGATGGTGGGTGGCCCCCCTCTGGTACTTTCTTCGCTCAGTATTTTTTATATATTCTGAAAATAACTCCCGTGGAGTTTCAGGACTTTTGGAGATGTGCAGAATAGGTCTCTAATATTTGCTCCTTTTCCAGCCTAGAATTCCAGCTGCCGGCATCCCCCCTCTTCATGTAAACCTTGTAAAATAAGAGAGAATAGGCATAAGTACTGTGACATAATGTGTAATAACATCCCATAATGCGATAATTATCGATATAAAAACATGATGCAAAATGGACGTATCAACTCCCCCAAGCTTAGACCTCGCTTCTCCTCAAGCGAAAGCCGAAATCAAAAAATATGTCCACATATTTAGAGATAGAGGTGTCGATAAAATAAAATATGGACATGAGGGCATCATGATCATTCTTAGAATAGCAACATATATATATATATATATATATATATATATATATATAGTCATATGATCTCTTATGCTAAAGTAACAATTCAATCACAATTTCAAGTATGAATCATAAACTTCATTGAGAACCAACAAACTCTAATCTCAGTCATTGAGGCAATTGCAATTTATCATAACATTGGAAAGAGTCAATATAAGAGCTTTTCAGCAAGTCCACATACTCAACCATCTTTTAGTCTTTCATAATTGCTAACACTCATGCAATATTTATGGTTATGAAGGTTTAATCAGACACGGAGAAAGACAGGGGCTTATAGTTTTGCCTCCCAACGTTTTACCTCAAGGGTAATGTCAACAATAATAGTTCATGAAAACTCACATCCAATTAGCTATATATATCAGGATCTTTCCAACACATTGTGCTTGCCAAAGGATAAAATGTAAAAAGGAAAGGTGAATATCACCATGACTCTTTGCATGAAGTATAAGACAGGAATAAAATATAGGCCCTTCGCAGAGGGAAGCAGAGGTTGTCATGTGCTTTTATGGTTGGATGCACGAAATCTTAATGCAAAAGAACGTCACTTTATATTGCCACTTGTGATATGGACCTTTATTATGCAGTCTGTCGCTTTTATTTCTTCCACATCACAAGATCGTATAAAGCTTATTTTCTCCACACTAATAAGTCATACATATTTAGAGCGCAATTCTTATTGCTTGCAACGATGACAACTTACTTGATGGATCTTACTCATTCCATAGGTAGATATGGTGGACTCTCATGGCAAAACTGGGTTTAGGGATATTTGGAAGCACAAGTAGTATCTCTACTTGGTGCAAAGAAATTGATTAGCAAGAGAAAGAAAGGCAATCTCAACATGTTGGATGATCCATGACAATATAATTTATTTTAGATGTAAGAAAACATAACCCATTACGTTGTCTTCCTTGTCCAACGTCAACTCTTTAGCATATCATACTTTAATGAGTGCTCACAATCATAAAAGATGT
The DNA here is from genome assembly GCF_018294505.1 of Triticum aestivum. Classification (NCBI taxonomy): domain Eukaryota; kingdom Viridiplantae; phylum Streptophyta; class Magnoliopsida; order Poales; family Poaceae; genus Triticum; species Triticum aestivum. The sequence goes on along the minus strand of NC_057797.1, from coordinate 600,292,744 downwards.
CCAAGATAGTATATTTATATGTGAAAACCTCTCTTTCTTTATTACTTCCTATTAATTGCAACGATGACCAAAACTATGTTTGTCAACTCTCAACAACTTTTATTCATCACACTCTTTATATGTGAGCTCATTACTCTCCATAAGATCCATATGATCTCCTTATTTTTTTATCTCTTCTCTTTTATTTTATTCTCTCAAGATCATAGCAAAATAATCAAGCCCTTGACTCAACACTAATCTTTATTATATATAGCTCACGGACTTGATTACATAGAAGGATCATAAAGCAAAACTCACAACTAGATCATACTAAAATTTTATTCTACTAGATCAAGATATTATCAAAAGGATCGAACTAAGAAAAATGGTAAAGGTAAAAGTGTGATGGTGATACGATACCGAGGTATTCCCCCAAGCTTGGTAGTTGCCAAGGGGAGTGCCCATACCCATGTGATTATATCTCTTTTGCCGGTGAAGGAGATGGAGTTGTTGATGATGTAGGCTTGTCGTCCCTCTTCCAAGGCAGGATCACCATCATAGAAGGATGATCGAGTCTTCGGGATCCTTAAATTTGCAGCCAAACTCATCCTCTTGAATCTATATACATACTCACATTTTTGATTTTGCATGTCATAGATCTGGGCTTGGAGGTGCTCGATTTTCTCATGAAGCTTGAAGATGGCCTCCCCAATGTCCTTGGCATCCAGCTTATGGTTGTTGGTGAACTTCGTGATCATTATGTGATTGGAGTCGAGTCCACGCACCACCATCTCCTGACACTTGAAAACTTGTTGCTCCATTGACTCAAGCCTTGACTCCTTGTTTCCGGTCCTCCTTGGTCCCTCAACATCGCGGATGTGCAGCAACACCTCACGCATCTCAATGGTTTGAGGATGTTGCAGCACTTCCGCGAGGTAGGGGTTGATGACCTTCTCGAAGAACTTGTCCTTGGGGGCACTTGGAGACGTCATGGTGATCTAGATCTGTCAGAAAAACAGCTCAAAACAAGAACAGAAGATATTTGCATGGTACAGTGGTCAAAACCTTTGGGAGATTATATAATTAATTTTTACGACCTAAGAAGTATCACGCAAGAAAATGGAGTCCGGAGAGCACACGAGGTGTCCACGAGGTAGGGGGGCGCACCCAGGGGGTAGGGCACGCCCTCCACCCTCGTGGAAGCCTCGTGTCCTTTCCGGTCTGCTTCTTATTTTCCTATTTTCTTAAATATTCCAAAATGGAGAATAATTGCCATTAGAACTGTTTTGGAGTCGGTTTACTTACCGTACCACGTACCTATTCCTTTCCGGGGTCTAAAACGTTCTAGAAAGTGTCCCTTATGTATTCCTCCGGGGTTATGGTTTCAATAACATTACTTTCAACATTTATAGGATTACCTAAGATATAATGTTTGATTCTTTAACCCTTCACCACCCTTGGGTTTGTGCCTTCAAAGTTGTTGATTTTTATGGCACCGGAACGATAGACCTCCTCGATGATGTAAGGACCTTCCCATTTAGAGAGGAGTTTACCTGCAAAAAATCTTAAACGAGAGTTGTATAACAATACATAATCACCTACATTAAACTCACATTTTTGTATTCTTTTATCATGCCATCTTTTAACTTTTTCTTTAAACAGTTTGGCATTCTCATAAGCCTGGGTTCTCCATTCATCAAGTGAGCTAATGTCAAAAAGCCTCTTCTCACCGGCAAGTTTGAAGTCATAGTTGAGCTCTTTAATGGCCCAATATGCCTTATGTTCTAATTCGAGAGGTAAGTGACATGCTTTTCCATAAACCATTTTATACGGAGACATACCCATAGGATTTTTATATGTAGTTCTATACGCCCATAATGCATCATCAAGTTTCTTGGACCAATTCTTTCTAGATCTATTAACAGTCTTTTGCAAAATTAATTTAAGCTCTCTATTGCTCAATTCTACTTGACCACTAGACTGCGGGTGATATGGAGATGCAATTCTATGATTAACATCATACTCGGCAAGCATTTTACGAAAGGCACCATGAATAAAATGTGAACCACCATCAGTCCTTAAATATCTAGGGACTCCAAACCTCGGAAAATAACTTCTTTAAGCATCTTAATAGAGGTGTTATGATCGGCACTACTAGTTGGAATTCTACCCACTTAGTAATGTAATCAACAGCAACTAAAATATGTGTATACCCATTAGAGGAAGGAAACGGTCCCATATAATCGAAGCCCCAAACATCAAATGGTTCAATAATGAGTGAATAATTCATAGGTATTTCTTGACATCTACCAATATTACCAATTCTTTGACATTCATCACAAGATAAGACAAACTTACATGCATCCTTAAAGAGAGTAGGCCAATAAAAACCGGATTGCAATACCTTATGTGCAGTTCTATCTCTAGCATGGTGTCCTCCATAAGCTTCAGAGTGACACTTGCGTAGGATCTGTTCCTGTTCATGATCAGGTATACAACGTCTAATAATACCATCTACTCCTTATTTATAAAGGTGTGGGTCATCCCAGAAGTAATGTCTTAAATCATAGAAAAACTTTTTCTTTTGCTAGTATGTGAAACTAGGTGGTATAAATTTAGCAACAATGTAATTAGCATAATCAGCATACCATGGAGTAGTGCGAGAAGCATTTATGATAGCTAATTGTTCATCGGGAAAGCTATCATCAATAGGTAGTGGGTCATCAAAAACATTCTCTAACCTAGACAAGTTATCTGCAACGGGATTCTCAGCTCCCTTTCTATCAATAATATGCAAATCAAATTCTTATAGCAGGAGAACCCATCTAATAAGTCTAGGTTTAGCATCTTTCTTTTCACATTTTATCAGGAGAACCCATCTAATAACCTAGACAAGTTATCTGCAACGGGATTCTCAGCTCCCTTTCTATCAGTAATAGAAGCATGATCAGTGTGAATAGTTACTTTAGAATCAACAATATAAGGTCTGAACTTATCACAAAAAAATACAACTAGTAAGAATTCCTTTTCAGTGGTAGCATAATTTCTTTGGGCATTGTCTAGAGTTTTACTAGCATATTGAATACCATTTAATTTTTTATCAACTCTTTGTCCTAGAATAGCACCTACAGCATAGTCACTAGCATCACACATGATTTCAAAGGGTAAATTCCAATCATGTGGCTGAACAATAGGTGCAGAAACCAAGGCTTTCTTAAGTATTTCAAATGCTTCTACACAATCATCATGAAAGACAAAAGGAATATCTTTTTGTAATAGGTTAGTCAGAGGCCGGGAAATTTTTGAGAAGTCATTTAATGAACCTCCTATAAAAACCGTCATGACCAAGGAAACTTCTTATACCTTTGATGTCCTTGGGACACAGCATCTTTTCAATAGCATCAACTTTAGCTTTGTCAACTTCAATACCTCTTTCAGAAATTTTATGCCCCAAGACAATACCTTCGTTAACCATAAAGTGACACTTCTCCCAATTAAAGATAAGGTTAGTTTCTTCACATCTCTGCAAAACTCGATCAAGGTTGCTCAAGCAGTCATCAAAAGAGGATCCATAAACAGAGAAATCATCCATGAAAACTTCACAAATCTTTTCACAAAAGTCAGAGAATATAGCCATCATGCATCTTTGAAAGGTAGCAGGTGCATTACATAAACCAAAAGGCATACGTCTATAAGCAAAGGTACCGAAAGGGCAAGTAAAAGTAGTATTTTCTTGATCATCAGCAGACACATGTATTTGAGAGAAACCAGAGTAACCATCTAGAAAGCAAAAATGTGTATGTTTTGATAATATTTCTAGCATTTGATCAATGAAAGGCAAAGGGTAATGATCTTTTTAGTAGCTTTATTTAATTTGCGGAAATCAATCACCATCCTATAACATGTAATAATTATTTGCGGAATCAATTCATCTTTATCATTAGGAATGACAGTAATACCTCCCTTCTTAGGGACACAATGGACAGGGCTTACCCACTGACTATCAGCAACAGGATAAATTATACCTGCTTCAAGGAGCTTTAATATTTCCTTTCTTACCACTTATTTCATCTTAGGATTTAGTTGTCGTTGGTGATCAATAACTGGTTTGGCGTCTTTCTCCAAATTCATTTTGTGTTGCCATAGAGTGGGACTAATGCCCTTAAGATCATCAAGAGTATATCCAATAGCAGCACGGTGCTTCCTCAGAGTTTTCAATAATTTCTCTTCTTCATGCTCTGAAAGGTTAGCACTAATAATAACAGGATATATCTTCTTTTCATTTAAGAGTATCAGGCAATGTTTTAAGCTCAAACACGGGATCACCCTTGGGTGGAGGAGGATCCCCTAGGATTTCAACAGGCAAGTTCTGTTTCAGAATAGGTCCCTGTTTAAAGAATACTTCATCTATTTACCTTCTTGCATTCATATATGTATCATTTTCATGGTCTAGCAAATATTGTTCTAAAGGATCACTAGGAGGCACGACAATAGAAGCAAGACCAATAATTTCATCTTTACTAGGCAATTCCGCATCACGGGGTTTTCTACCAAATTTAGCAAAATTAAACTCATGACACATATCACCCAAACCAATGGTAGCAACATCCTTTTTGCAGTCTATCCTAGCATTAACAGTGTTCAAGAAGGGTCTACCAAATATAATGGGACAAAAGCTATCTTGTGGGGAACCAAGAACAAGAAAATCAGCAGGATATTTAACCTTCCCACACAAGCTTCAATATCTCTAACAATCCCAACCGGTGAAATAGTATCTCTATAGGCAAGTTTAATGGTAACATCGATATCTTCTATCTCAGCAGGTGCAATATCAAGCATAATTTCTTCGTATAAGGAATGAGGTATTGCACTTGCACTCGCACCCATATCACATAAGCCATGATAACAATGATATCCTATTTTAACAGAAATAACAGGCATGCCTACAATAGGTCTATGTTTATTTTTAGCATCAGGTCTAGCAATTCTAGCAGCTTCATTGCAGAAGTAAATAACATGCCCATCAATATTATCGGCCAAGAGATCTTTAACCATAGCAATTTTAGGTCCAACTTTAACTTGCTTAGGGGGTTTGTGCATCCTAATATTACTTTTTTTGACTATAGTTGAAGCTTTAGCATGATCCTTTATTCTAATAGGGAAAGGTGGCTTCTCAATATAAGCAGTAGGAACAACAGGATCATCATAAGTGATAGTATTTTCTTCAACTTTAATAGGATCAACTACTTTTACCTTAGTGGGAGGATTATATTTAAACCACTTCTCCTTTGGGAGATCAACATGAGTAGCAAAGGATTCACAGAAAGAAGCTATTATCTCAGAGTCAAGTCCATATTTAGTGCTAAATTCACGGAAAACATCGGTATCCATAAAAGATTTAACACAATCAAACTTAGGTATTATACCTGATTCCTTAGCTTCGTCGAGTCTTCAAAGTTGCATTCAATTCTTTCCAATAAATCCCATTTGAATTCAATAGTCTTCATCATAAAAGATCTAGTACAAGAAGTATCGAGCATGGAGCGATTACTGAGAGAAAGCCGAGCAAAAAAATTTTGAATTATCATTTCTTTTGAGAGATCATGATTGGGGTATGAATATAACATTGACTTAAGCCTCCCCCAAGCTTGAGCGATGCTTTCTCCTCCGCGAGGCCAAAAATTATATATATAATTACGATCACCATGAACAAGATGCATAGGATAAAACTTCTAATGAAATTCCAATTTCAATCGTTTGTAGTTCCATGATCCCATATCATCACATAGCCTATACCATGTCAATGCCTCTCCCTTCAAAGATAAAGGGAAGACCTTCTTCTTGATAACATCATCGGGCATACCTGCAAGCTTAAATAATCCACAAACTTCATCCACGTAGATTAAGTGTAAATCGGGATGCAATGTTCCATCTCCTGCAAAAGGATTAGCTAGCAGTTTCTCTATCAAACCCGAAGGAATTTCAAAGTAAACATTTTTAGTAGGTTCAGTAGGTTGAGGAGCAACTCTTTGATATACTAGTCGGGGTGAAGATACCCCGAACAAGCCCCTCAAAGTATTATGTTCCATATTAACAAGTGACGGTAAATTTCAGCACACTATATAAAATTTTCCTTCCCAAACTCCACCTACCAAAGGCGCTTCGCTCCCCGGCAATGGCGCCAGAAAAGAGTCTTGATAACCCAAGGACGATCTATCGTAGCCTTTTCGATAAGTAAGAGTGTCGAACCCAACGAGGAGCGGAAGGAAATGATAAGCAGATTTCAGTAAGGTATTCTCTGCAAGCGCTGAAATTATCGGTAATAGATAGTTTTATGATAAGGTAATTTGTAACGAGTAGCAAGTAATAAAAGTAAATAAGGTGCAGCAAGATGGCTCAATCCTTTTTGTAGCAAAGTACAAGCCTGGACAAACTCTTATATGAAGGAAAGCGCTCCCGAGGACGCACGGGAATTAACGTCAAGCTAGTTTTCATCACGTTCATATGATTCGCGTTCGGTACTTTGATAATTTGATATGTGGGTGGACCGGTGCTTGGGTACTGTCCTTACTTGTACAAGCATCCAACTTATGATTAACCCCCATTGCAAGTATCTGCAACTACAACAGAAGTATTAAGGTAAACCTAACGATAACATGAAACATATGGATCCAAATCAGCCCCTTACGAAGCAACACATAAACTAGGGTTTAAGCTTCTGTCTGTTGGGGAATGTAGCAGAATTTTAAAATTTTCTACGCATCACCAAGATCAATCTATGGAGTCATCTAGCAACGAGGGAGAGGGGAGTGCATCTACATACCCTTGTAGATCGCGAGCGGAAGCGTTCAAGAGAACGGGGTTGATGGAGTCGTACTCGTCATGATCCAAATCACCGATGACCTAGCACCGAACAGACGGCACCTCTACGTTCAACACACGTATGGTTGGGAAGACGTCTCCTCCAACTTAATCCAGCAAGGGGAAAGGAGAGGTTGATGGAGATCCAGCAGCACGACGGCGTGGTGGTGGAAGCAACGGTGATCTCGGCAGGGCTTCGCCAAACTCAGCGAGAGGGAGAGGTGTCACGGGTGTTGGGGAACGTAGTAATTTCAAAAAAATTCCTACGCACATGCAAGATCATGGTGATGCATAGCAAAGAGAGGGGAGAGTGTTGTCTACGTAACCTCGTAGACCGTTCGCGGAAGCGTTATATCAACGCGGTTGATGTAGTCGTATGTCTTCACGTCCGACCGATCCAAGTACCGAAAGCACGGCACCTCCGAGTTCTACACACGTTCGGCTCGGTGACGTCCTCGCCTTCTCGATCCAGCAAGAGGGGCGAAGTAGTAGATGAGTTCCGGCAGCACGACGGCGTGGTGACGGTGTTGGTGAAGAACAATCTCCGCAGGGCTTCGCCTAAGCACTACGAAAACTATGACGGAGGATAAACTAGAGGGGACGGGGTTGCCGGCACACGGCTTGGTGTTTCTTGATGTGTCTTTGGTGCTAGCCCTACCCCTCTATTTATATGTTGAGCCCTGGGGTCGAAACTTGGAGTAAAAGCCTCCTCAAAGTCGGTTTCACCCGAAAGGCAAGAGTCCTTCTCGGACTCCAGGGCTAGACGCCAGGGTTCCCGGCGTCTACCCCCTAGACGCCAGGGTTCCTGGCGTCTAGCCTCTGGTCTCCGCAAAACTTCCTTTTGCACTTTCCAAAAGCCTCGTGGGCTTTCCCCTTTGGCCCAGATAAAGTGTTCTCGTGCCCAAACATTTCGGGAAACATCCGGAACCCCTTCCGGTGAATTCCGAAACCCTTCCGGAGATCAAACACTACTATCCCATATATCAAACTTTATCTCCGGACCATTCCGGAGTTCCTCGTCATGTCCGTGATCTCATCCCGGACTCCGAACAACATTCGGTCATCAACATACATAACTCATATAGTACTATATCGTCAACGAACGTTAAGCGTGCGGACCCTACGGGTTCGAGAACTATGTAGACATGACCGAGACACCTCTCTGGTCAATAACCAATAGCGGGACCTGGATGCCCATATTGGCTCCTACATATTCTATGAAGATCTTTATCGGTCAGACCGCATAACAACATACGTTGTTCCCTTTGTCATCGGTATGTTACTTGCCCGAGATTCGATCGTCGGTATCTCAATACCTAGTTCAATCTCGTTACCGGCAAGTCTCTTTACTCGTTCCGTAATACATCATCCCGCAACTAACTCATTAGTTGCAATGCTTGCAAGGCTTATAGTGATGTGCATTACCGAGTGGGCCCAGAGATACCTCTCCGACAATCGGAGTGACAAATCCTAATCTCGAAATACGCCAACCCAACAAGTACCTTTGGAGACACCTGTAGAGCACCTTTATAATCACCCAGTTACGTTGTGACGTTTGGTAGCACACAAAGTGTTCCTCCGGTAAACGGGAGTTGCATAATCTCATAGTCATAGGAACATGTATAAGTCATGAAGAAAGCAATAGCAACAAACTAAACGATCAAGTGCTAAGCTAACGGAATGGGTCAAGTCAATCACATCATTCTCCTAATGATGTGATCCCGTTAATCAAATGACAACTCATGTCTATGGTTAGGAAACATAACCATCTTTGATCAACGAGCTAGTCAAGTAGAGGCATACTAGTGACACTCTGTTTGTCTATGTATTCACACATGTATTATGTTTCCGGTTAATACAATTCTAGCATGAATAATAAACATTTATCATGATATAAGGAAATAAATAATAACTTTATTATTGCCTCTAGGGCATATTTCCTTCAGTCTCCCACTTGCACTAGAGTCAATAATCTAGTTCACATCGCCATGTGATTTAATACCAATAGTTCACATCACCATGTGATTAACACCCATAGTTCACATCGACATGTGACCAACACCCAAAGGGTTTACTAGAGTCAATAATCTAGTTCACATCGCTATGTGATTAACACCCAAAGAGTACTAAGGTGTGATCATGTTTTGCTTGTGAGAGAAGTTTAGTCAACGGGTCTGCCACATTCAGATCCGTACGTATTTTGCAAATTTCTATGTCAACAATGCTCTGCACGGAGCTACTCTAGCTAATTGCTCCCACTTTCAATATGTATCCAGATTGAGACTTAGAGTCATCTGGATCAGTGTCAAAACTTGCATCGACGTAACCCTTTACGACGAACCTTTTGTCACCTCCATAATCGAGAAACATATCCTTATTCCACTAAGGATAATTTTGACCAATGTCCAGTGATCTACTCCTAGATCACTATTGTACTCCCTTGCCAAACTCAGGGCAGGGTATACAATAGGTCTGGTACACAGCATGGCATACTTTATAGAACCTATGTCTAAGGCATAGGGAATGACTTTCATTCTCTCTCTATCTTCTGCCGTGGTCGGGTTTGAGTCTTACTCAACTTCACACCTTGTAACACAGGCAAGAACTCCTTCTTTGACTGTTCCATTTTGAACTACTTCAAAATCTTGTCAAGGTATGTACTCATTGAAAAACTTATCAAGCGTCTTGATCTATCTCTATAGATCTTGATGCTCAATATGTAAGCAGCTTCACCGAGGTCTTTCTTTGAAAAACTCCTTTCAAACATTCCTTTATGCTTTGCAGAATAATTCTACATTATCTCCAATCAACAATATGTCATTCACATATACTTATCAGAAATGTTGTAGTGCTCCCACTCACTTTCTTGTAAATACAGGCTTCACCGCAAGTCTGTATAAAACTATATGCTTTGATCAACTTATCAAAGCGTATATTCCAACTCCGAGATGCTTGCACCAGTCCATAGATGGATCGCTGGAGCTTGCATATTTTGTTAGTACCTTTAGGATTGACAAAACCTTCTGGTTGCATCATATACAACTCTTCTTTAATAAATCCATTAAGGAATGCAGTTTTGTTTATCCATTTGCCAGATTTCATAAAATGCGGCAATTGCTAACATGATTCGGACAGACTTAAGCATAGATACGAGTGAGAAACTCTCATCGTAGTCAACACCTTGAACTTGTCGAAAACCTTTTTGCGACAATTCTAGCTTTGTAGATAGTAACACTACTATCAGCGTCCGTCTTCCTCTTGAAGATCCATTTAATCTCAATGGCTCGCCGATCATTGGGCAAGTCAATCAAAGTCCATACTTTGTTCTCATACATGGATCTCATCTCAGATTTCATGGCCTCAAGCCATTTCGCGGAATCTGGGCTCATCATCGCTTCCTCATAGTTCGTAGGTTCGTCATGGTCAAGTAACATGACCTCCAGAACAGGATTACCGTACCACTCTGGTGCGGATCTCACTCTGGTTTACCTACGAGGTTCGGTAGTAACTTGATCTGAAGTTACATGATCATCATCATTAGCTTCCTCACTAATTGGTGTAGTAGTCACAGGAACAGATTTCTGTGATGAACTACTTTCCAATAAGGGAGCAGGTACAGTTACCTCATCAAGTTCTACTTTCCTCCCACTCACTTCTTTCGAGAGAAACTCCTTCTCTAGAAAGGATCCATTCTCGGCAATGAATAACTTGCCTTTGGATCTGTGATAGAAGGTGTACCCAACATTTTCTTTTGGGTATCCTATGAAGACGCAGTTCTCCAATTTGGGTTTTAGCTTATCAAGTTGAAACTTTTTCACATAAGAATTGCAACCTCAAACTTTAAGAAACGACAACTTTGGTTTCTTGCCAAACCACAGTTCATACGGTGTCACCTCAACGGATTTAGATGGTGCCCTTTTTAACGTGAATGTAGCTGTCTCTAATGCATAACCCCAAAATGATAGCAGTAAATCTGTAAGAGACATCATAGATCGCACCATATCAAGTAAATTACGATTACAAAGTTCGGACACACCATTACACTGTGGTGTTCCAGGTGGCGTGAGTAGTGAAACTATTTCACATTGTTTTAACTGAAGGCCAAACTCGTAACTCAAATATTTTACTTTTGTGATCATATCGTAGAAACTTTTATTTTTGTTACGATGATTCTCCACTTCACTCTGAAATTCTTTGAACTTTTCAAATTTTTCAGACTTGTGTTTCATCAAGTAGATATACTCATATCTGCACAAATCATCTGTGAAGATCAGAAAATAATGATACCTGCCGCGAGCTTCAATATTCATTGGACCATATACATCAGTATGCATGATTTCCAACAAATCTGTTGCTTGCTGCATTGTTCCGGAGAACGGAGTCTTAGTCATCTTGCCCATGAGGCATGGTTCGCAAGCATCAAGTGATTCCAAAAGTCCATCAGCGTGGAGTTTCTTCATGCGCTTTACACCAATATGACCTAAACGGCAGTGCCACAAATAAGTTGCACTATCATTATTAAATTTACATCTTTTGGTTTCAATATTATGAATATGTGTATCACTACGATCGAGATCCAACGAACCATTTTCATTGGGTGTGTAACCATATATGTAAACAGAACAACAATTTATTCTCTTACTTAAATGAATAACCGTATTGCAATAAACATGATCAAATCATATTCATGCTCAACGCAAACACCAAATAACACTTATTTAGGTTCAACACTAATCCCGAAAGTATAGGGAGTGTGCGATGATGATCATATCAATCTTGGAACCACTTCCAACACACATCGTCACTTCACCCTTAACTAGTCTCTGTTCATTCTGCAACTCCCGTTTCGAGTTACTACTCTTAGCAACTGAACTAGTATCAAATACTGAGGGGTTGCTATAAACACTAGTAAAGTACACATCAATAACATGTATATCAAATATACCTTTGTTCACTTTGCCATCCTTCTTATCCGCCAATTACTTGGGGTAGTTCCGCTTCCAGTGACCAGTCCCTTTGCAGTAGAAGCACTCAGTCTCAGGCTTAGGTCCAGACTTGGGTTTTTCACTTGAGCAGCAACTTGCTTGCCGTTCTTCTTGAAGTTCCCCTTTCTTCCCTTTGTCCCTTTACTTGAAACTAGTGGTTTTGTTACCATCAACACTTGATGCTTTTCTTGATTTCTACCTTCGTCGATTTCAGCATCACGAAGAGCTTGGGAATCGTTTCCGTTATCCCTTGCATATTATAGTTCATCACGAAGTTCTACTAACTTGGTGATGGTGACTAGAGAATTCTGTCAATCACTATTTTATCTGGAAGATTAACTCCCACTTGATTCAAGCGATTGTAGTACCCAGACAATCTGAGCACATGCTCACTGCTTGAGCTATTCTCCTCCATCTTTTAGCTATAGAACTTGTTGGAGACTTCATATCTCTCAACTCGGGTATTTGCTTGAAATATTAACTTCAACTCCTGGAACATCTCATATGGTCCATGACGTTCAAAACGTCTTTGAAGTCCCGATTCTAAGCCGTTAAGCATGGTGCACTAAACTATCAAGTAGTCATCATATTGAGCTAGCCAAACATTCATAACGTCTGCATCTGCTCCTGCAATAGGTTTGTCACCTAGCGGTGCATCAAGGACATAATTCTTCTGTGCAGCAATGAGGATAATCCTCAGATCACGGATCCAATCCGCATCATTGCTACTAACATTTTCAACTTAGTTTTCTCTAGGAACATATCAAAAATAAACAGGGGAGCAACACGCGAGCTATTGATCTACAACATAGATATGCTAATACTACCAGGACTAAGTTCATGATAAATTAAAGTTCAATTAATCATATTACTTAAGAACTCCCACTTAGATAGACATCCCTCTAATCATCTAAGTGATCACATGATCCAAATCAACTAAACCATAACCGATCATCACGTGAAATGGAGTAGCTTTCAATGGTGAACATCAATATGTTGATCATATCTACTATATGATTCACGCTCAACCTTTCGCTCTCAGTGTTCCGAGGCCATATCTGCATATGCTAGGCTTGTCAAGTTTAACCTGAGTATTCTGCGTGTGCAAAACTGGCTTGCACCCGTTGTAGATGGACGTAGAGCTTATCACACCCGATCATCACGTGGTGTCTGGGCACGACGAACTTTGGCAACGGTGCATACTCAGGGAGAACACTTTTATCTTGAAATTTAGTGAGAGATCATCTTATAATGCTACCGTCAATTAAAGCAAGATAAGATGCATAAAAGATAAACATCACATGCAATCAAAATGTGTAACATGATATGGCCATCATCATCTTGTGCCTTTGATCTCCATCTCCAAAACATCGTCATGATTTCTATCGTCACCGGCATGACACCATGATCTCCATCATCTTGATCTATATCAATGTGTCGTCACATGGTCGTCTCGCCAACTATTGCTCTTGCAATTATTGCTATCGCATAGCGATAAAGTAAAGCAATTATTTGGCGCTTGCATCTTATGCAATAAAGAGACAACCATAAGGCTTCTGCTAGTTGCTGATAACTTCAACAAAACATGATCATCTTATACAACAACTTATATCTCATCACGTCTTCACCATATCACATCACAACATGCCCTGCAAAAACAAAGTTAGACGTCCTCTACTTTGTTGTTGCAAGTTTTACGTGGCTGCTACGGGCTTAGCAAGAACTGTTCTTACCTACGCATCAAAACCACAACGATAGTTTGTCAAGTTGGTGCTGTTTTAACCTTCGCAAGGACCGGGCGTAGCCACACTTGGTTCAACTAAAGTTGGAGAAACTGACACCCGCCAGCCACCTATGTGCAAAGCACGTCGGTAGAACCAGTCTCGCGTAAGAGTACGCGTAATGTAGGTCCGGGCCGCTTCATCCAACAATACCGCCGAAACAAAGTATGACATGCTGGTAAGCAGTATGACTTATATCGCCCACAACTCACTTGTGTTATACTCGTGCACAACATCAACGCATAAAACCTAGGCTCTGATGCCACTCTTGGGGAACGTAGTAATTTCAAAAAAATTCCTACGCACACGCAAGATCATGGTGATGCATAGCAAAAAGAGGGGAGAGTGTTGTCTACGTACCCTCGTAGACCGTTTGCGAAAGCGTTATATCAACGTGGTTGATGTAGTCGTACGTCTTCATGTCCGACCGATCCAAGTACCGAAAGCACGACACCTCCGAGTTCTGCACACGTTCGGCTCAGTGGCGTCCTCGCCTTCTCGATCCAGCAAGAGGGGTGAAGTAGTAGATGAGTTCCGGCAGCACGACGGCGTGGTGACGGTGTTGGTGAAGAACAATCTCCGTAGGGCTTCGCCTAAGCACTACGAAAACTATGAAGGAGGATAAACTAGAGGGGACGGGGTTGCCGGCACACGGCTTGGTGTTTCTTGATGTGTCTTTGGTGCTAGCCCTACCCCTCTATTTATATGTTGAGCCCTGGGGTTGAAACTTGGATTAAAAGCCTCCTCAAAGTCGGTTTCACCCGAAAGGCAAGAGTCCTTCTCGGACTCCAGGGCTAGAAGCCAGGGATCCCGGCGTCTACCCCCTAGACGCCAGGGTTCCTGGCGTCTAGCCTCTGGTCTCCGCAAAACTTCCTTTTGCACTTTCCAAAAGCCTCGTGGGCTTTCCCCTTTGGCCCAGATAAAGTGTTCTCGTGCCCAAACATTTCGGGAAACATCCGGAACCCCTTCCGGTGAATTCGGAACCCTTCCGGAGATCAAACACTACTATCCCATATATCAAACTTTATCTCCGGACCATTCCGGAGTTCCTCGTCATGTCCGTGATCTCATCCCGGACTCCGAACAACATTCGGTCATCAACATACATAACTCATATAGTACTATATCGTCAACGAACGTTAAGCGTGCGGACCCTACGGGTTCGAGAACTATGTAGACATGACCGAGACACCTCTCTGGTCAATAACCAATAGCGGGACCTGGATGCCCATATTGGCTCCTACATATTCTACGAAGATCTTTATCGGTCAGACCGCATAACAACATACGTTGTTCCCTTTGTCATCGGTATGTTACTTGCCCGAGATTCGATCGTCGGTATCTCAATACCTAGTTCAATCTCGTTACCGGCAAGTCTCTTTACTCGTTCCGTAATACATCATCCCGCAACTAACTCATTAGTTGCAATGCTTGCAAGGCTTATAGTGATGTGCATTACCGAGTGGGCCCAGAGATACCTCTCCGACAATCGGAGTGACAAATCCTAATCTCGAAATACGCCAACCCAACAAGTACCTTTGGAGACACCTGTAGAGCACCTTTATAATCACCCAGTTACGTTGTGACGTTTGGTAGCACACAAAGTGTTCCTCCGGTAAACGGGAGTTGCATAATCTCATAGTCATAGGAACATGTATAAGTCATGAAGAAAGCAATAGCAACAAACTAAACGATCAAGTGCTAAGCTAACGGAATGGGTCAAGTCAATCACATCATTCTCCTAATGATGTGACCCCGTTAATCAAATGACAACTCATGTCTATGGCTAGGAAACTTAACCATCTTTGATCAACGAGCTAGTCAAGTAGAGGCATACTAGTGACACTCTGTTTGTCTATGTATTCACACATGTATTATGTTTCCGGTTAATACAATTCTAGCATGAATAATAAACATTTATCATGATATAAGGAAATAAATAATAACTTTATTATTGCCTCTAGGGCATATTTCCTTCAACGGGAGGAAGAGGGAGGCGCCAGGGGCTAGGGTGCGGCTGCCCTCCCTCCCCCCCCCCCCCCCCCCCCCACTATATATAGGACCCCCTGGGGGTGTCGGCCCTAGGATATCCAATCTCTAAGGGGGGCGGCAGCCAAGGGGGTGGCTTGCCCCCCAAGCCAAGTGGGGCGCCCCCCACCCCTAGGGTTTCCAACCCTAGGCGCAGGGGAGGCCCATGGGGGGTGCACCAGCCCACCAGGGGCTGGTTCCCTTCCCCACTTAAGCCCATGGGGCCCTCCGGGATAGGTGGCCCCACCCGGTGGACCCTCGGGACCCTTCCGGTGGTCCCGGTACAATACCGGTGACCCCCGAAACTTTCCCGATGGCCGAACCTGGACTTCCTATATATAATTCTTCACCTCCGGACCATTCCGGAACTCCTCGTGACGTCCGGGATCTCATCCGGGACTCCGAACAACTTTCGGGTTACCGCATACTAATATCTAAACAACCCTAGCGTCAGCGAACCTTAAGTGTGTAGACCCTACGGGTTCGGGAGACACGCAAACATGACCGAGACGACTCTCCGGTCAATAACCAACAGCGGGATCTGGATACCCATGTTGGCTCCCACATGCTCCTCGATGATCTCATCGGATGAACCACGATGTCGAGGATTCAATCAATCCCGTATACAATTCCCTTTGTCAATCGGTACGTTACTTGCCCGAGACTCGATCGTCGGTATCCCAATACCTCGTTCAATCTCGTTACCGGCAAGTCACTTTACTCGTACCGTAATGCATGATCCCGTGATCAACCACTTGGTCACATTGAGCTCATTATGATGATGCATTACCGAGTGGGCCCAGAGATACCTCTCCGTCATACGGAGTGACAAATCCCAGTCTCGATTCGTGCCAACCCAACAGACACTTTCGGAGATACCTCGTAGTGCACCTTTATAGTCACCCAGTTACGTTGTGACGTTTGGCACACCCAAAGCACTCCTACGGTATCCGGGAGTTGCACAATCTCATGGTCTAAGGAAATGATACTTGACATTCGGAAAAGCTCTAGCAAACGAACTACACGATCTTTGAGCTATGCTTAGGATTGGGTCTTGTCCATCACATCATTCTCCTAATGATGTGATCCCGTTATCAATGGCATCTAATGTCCATAGTCAGGAAACCATGACTATCTTTTGATCAACGAGCTAGTCAACTAGAGGCTCACTAGGGACGTGTTGTGGTCTATGTATTCACACATGTATTACGATTTCCGGATAACACAATTATAGCATGAACAATAGACAATTATCATGAACAAGGAAATATAATAATAACCATTTTATTATTGCCTCGAGGGCATATTTCCAACAGTCTCCCACTTGCACTAGAGTCAATAGTCTAGTTACATTGTGATGAATCGAACACCCATAGAGTTCTGGTGTTGATCATGTTTTGCTCTAGGGAGAGGTTTAGTCAACGGATCTGCTACATTCAGGTCCGTATGTACTTTACAAATATCTATGTCTCCATTTTGAACACTTTCACGAATGGAATTGAAGCGACGCTTGATATGCCTGGTCTTCCTGTGAAACCTAGGCTCCTTGGCAAGGGCAATAGCTCCAGTGTTGTCACAGAAGAGAGTCATCGGGCCCGACGCATTGGGAATGACTCCTAGGTCCGTAATGAACTCCTTCACCCAGATTGCTTCTTGTGCTGCCTCCGAGGCTGCCATGTACTCCGCTTCACATGTAGATCCCGCCACAACGCTTTGCTTGCAACTGCACCAGCTTACTGCCCCACCATTCAAAATATACACGTATCCGGTTTGTGACTTAGAGTCATCCAGATCTGTGTCGAAGCTAGCATCGACGTAACCCTTTACGACGAGCTCTTCGTCACCTCCATAAACGAGAAACATATCCTTAGTCCTCTTCAGGTACTTCAGGATATTCTTGACCGTTGTCCAGTGTTCCATGCCGGGATTACTTTGGTACCTTCCTACCAAACTTACGGCAAGGTTTACATCAGGTCTGGTACACAGCATAGCATACATGATAGACCCTATGGCCGAGGCATAGGGGACGACACTCATCTTTTCTCTATCTTCTGCCGTGGTCGGGCATTGAGCCGTGCTCAATCTCGTACCTTGCGGCACAGGCAAGAACCCCTTCTTTGACTGATCCATATTGAACTTCTTCAATATCTTGTCAAGGTACGTACTCTGTGAAAGACCAATGAGGCGTCTCGATCTATCTCTATAGATCTTGATGCCTAATATGTAAGCAGCTTCTCCAAGATCCTTCATTGAAAAACACTTGTTCAAGTAGGCCTTTATGCTTTCCAAGAATTCTATATCATTTCCCATCAACAGTATGTCATCCACATACAATATGAGAAATGCTACAGAGCTCCCACTCACTTTCTTGTAAATGCAGGCTTCTCCATAAGTCTGCGTAAACCCAAACGCTTTGATCATCTCATCAAAACGAATGTTCCAACTCCGAGATGCTTGCACCAGCCCATAGATCGAGCGTTGGAGCTTGCACACCTTGTCAGCATTCTTAGGATCGACAAAACCTTCCGGCTGCATCATATACAATTCTTCCTTAAGGAAACCATTAAGGAATGCCGTTTTGACGTCCATTTGCCATATCTCATAATCATAGAATGCGGCAATTGCTAACATGATTCGGACGGACTTCAGCTTCGCTACGGGTGAGAAAGTCTCATCGTAGTCAACCCCTTGAACTTGTCGATAACCCTTAGCGACAAGCCGAGCTTTATAGATGGTTACATTACCATCCGCGTCTGTCTTCTTCTTAAAGATCCATTTATTTTCTATGGCTCGCCGATCATCGGGCAAGTCAGTCAAAGTCCATACATCGTTTTCATACATGGATCCTATCTCGGATTTCATGGCTTCCAGCCATTTGTCGGAATCTGGGCCCGCCATCGCTTCTTCATAGTTCGAAGGTTCACCATTGTCTAACAACATGATTTCCAGGACAGGGTTGCCGTACCACTCTGGTGCGGAACGTGTCCTTGTGGACCTACGAAGTTCAGTAGCAACTTGATCTGAAGTTTCATGATCATCATCATTAACTTCCTCTCTAGTCGGTGCAGGCACCTCAGGAACATTTTCTTGAGCTGTGCCACTCTCCGGTTCAAGAGGCAATACTTCATCAAGTTCTACTTTCCTCCCACTTACTTCTTTCGAGAGAAACTCTTTCTCTAGAAAGGATCCATTCTTGGCAACAAAGATCTTGCCTTCGGATCTGAGGTAGAAGGTATACCCAATAGTTTCTTTAGGGTATCCTATGAAGACGCATTTTTCCGATTTGGGTTCGAGCTTTTCAGGTTGAAGTTTCTTGACATAAGCATCGCATCCCCAAACTTTTAGAAACGACAGCTTAGGTTTCTTCCCAAACCATAATTCATACGGTGTCGTCTCAACGGATTTTGACGGAGCCCTATTTAAAGTGAATGCGGCAGTCTCTAAAGCATAGCCCCAAAATGACAGCGGTAGATCGGTAAGAGACATCATAGATCGCACCATATCCAATAGAGTGCGATTACGACGTTCGGACACACCATTACGCTGAGGTGTTCCAGGCGGCGTGAGTTGTGAAACTATTCCACATTTCCTTAAGTGCGTGCCAAATTCGTGACTCAAGTATTCTCCCCCACGATCTGATCGCAAGAACTTGATTTTCTGTCACGTTGATTCTCAACCTCACTCTGAAATTCCTTGAACTTTTCAAAGGTCTCAGACTTGTGTTTCATTAAGTAGACATACCCATATCTACTCAAGTCATCAGTGAGGGTGAGAACATAACGATAGCCACCGCGAGCCTCAACACTCATTGGACCGCACACATCAGTATGTATGATTTCCAATAAGTTGGTTGCTCGCTCCATTGTTCCTGAGAACGGAGTCTTGGTCATTTTACCCATGAGGCATGGTTCGCACGTGTCAAATGATTCGTAATCAAGAGACTCCAAAAGTCCATCTGCATGGAGCTTCTTCATGCGTTTGACACCTATGTGACCAAGGCGGCAGTGCCACAAGTATGTGGGACTATCATTATCAACCTTACATCTTTTGGTATTCACACTATGAATATGTGTAACATTACGCTCGAGATTCATTAAGAATAAACCATTCACCAGCGGGGCATGACCATAAAACATATCTCTCATATAAATAGAACAACCATTATTCTCGGATTTAAATGAGTAGCCATCTCGAATTAAACGAGATCCTGATACAATGTTCATGCTCAAAGCTGGCACTAAATAACAATTATTGAGGTTTAAAACTAATCCCGTAGGTAAATGTAGAGGTAGCGTGCCGACGGCGATCACATCGACCTTGGAACCATTCCCGACGTGCATCGTCACCTCGTCCTTTGCCAGTCTCCGCTTATTTCGCAGCTCCTGCTTTGAGTTACAAATGTGAGCAACCACACCGGTATAAAATACCCAGGAGCTACTACGAGTACTGGTAAGGTACGCATCAATTACATGTATATCACATATACCTTTAGTGTTGCCGGCCTTCTTGTCCGCTAAGTATTTGGGGCAGTTCCGCTTCCAGTGACCACTTCCCTTGCAATAAAAACACTCAGTCTCGGGCTTGGGTCCATTCTTTGGCTTCTTCCTAGCAGCTTGATTACCAGGCGCGGCAATCTCCTGGTCGTCCTTCTTGAAGTTCTTCTTACCCTTGCCTTTCTTAAACTTAGTGGTTTTATTAACCATCAACACTTGATGTTCCTTTTTGATCTCCACCTCCACTGATTTCAGCATTGAATATACCTCAGGAATGGTCTTTTCCATCCCCTGCATATTGAAGTTCATCACAAAGCTCTTGTAGCTCAGTGGAAGCGACTGAAGGATTCTGTCAATGACCGCATCATCCGGGAGATTAACTCCCAGCTGAGTCAAGCGGTTATGCAACCCAGACATTTTGAGTGTGTGCTCACTGATAGAACTATTTTCCTCCATCTTACAACTGAAGAACTTGTCGGAGACTTCATATCTCTCGACCCGGGCATGAGCTTGGAAAACCATTTTCAGCTCTTCGAACATCTCATATGCTCCGTGTTGCTCAAAACGCTTTTGGAGCCCCGGTTCTAAGCTGTAAAGCATGCCGCACTGAACGAGGGAGTAATCATCAGCACGTGACTGCCAAGCGTTCATAACGTCTTGGTTCTCTGGGATGGGTGCGTCACCTAGCGGTGCTTCTAGGACATAATCTTTCTTGGCAGCTATGAGGATGATCCTCAGGTTCCGGACCCAGTCCGTATAGTTGCTGCCATCATCTTTCAGCTTGGTTTTCTCTAGGAACGCGTTGAAGTTGAGGGCAACATAGGTGGGCCATTTGATCTACAAGACATATTGTAAAGATTTTAGACTAAGTTCATGATAATTAAGTTCATCTAATCAAATTATTCAATGAAGTCCCACTCAGATAGACATCCCTCTAGTCATCTAAGTGAAACATGATCCGAGTCAACTAGGCCGTGTCCGATCATCACGTGAGACGGACTAGTCAACATCTGTGAACATCTTCATGTTGATCGTATCTTCTATACAACTCATGCTCGACCTTTCGGTCTTCCGTGTTTCGAGGCCATGTCTGTACGTCCTAGGCTCGTCAAGTCAACCTAAGTGTATTGCGTGTGTAAATCTGGCTTACACCCGTTGTATTCGAACGTTAGAATCTATCACACCCGATCATCACGTGGTGCTTCGAAACAACGAACCTTCACAATGGTGCACAGTTAGGGGGAACACTTTCTTGAAATTATTACGAGGGATCATCTTATTTAAGCTACCGTCGTTCTAAGCAAATAAGATGTAAAACATGATAAACATCACATGCAATCAAATAGTGACATGATATGGCCAATATCATTTGCTCCTTTTGATCTCCATCTTCGGGGCTCCATGATCATCGTTGTCACCGGCATGACACCATGATCTCCATCATCGTGTCTTCTTGAAGTTGTCTCGTCATCTATTACTTCTACTACTATGGCTAACGCTTTAGCAATAAAGTAAAGTAATTACATGACGTTTATGTTGACACGCAGGTCATAAATAAATTAAGACAACTCCTATGGCTCCTGCCGGTTGTCATTACTCATCGACATGCAAGTCGTGATTCCTATTACAAGAACATGATCAATCTCATACATCACATATATCATTCATCACATCCTTTTGGCCATATCACATCACACGGCACATGCTGCAAAAACAAGTTAGACGTCCTCTAATTGTTGTTGCAAGTTTTTACGTGGCTGCTATAGGTTTCTAGCAAGAATGTTTCTTACCTACGCCAAAACCACTACGTGATATGCCAATTTCTATTTACCCTTCATAAGGACCCTTTTCATCAAATCCGATCCGACTAAAGTGGGAGAGACAGACACCCGCTAGCCACCTTATGCAACTAGTGCATGTCAGTCAGTGGAACCAGTCTCACGTAAGCGTACATGTAAGGTCGGTCCGGGCCGCTTCATCACATGATGCCGCCGAATCAAGATAAGACTAGTAACGGCAAGTAAATTGACAATATCGATGCCCACAACTGCTTTGTGTTCTACTCGTGCATAGAAACTACGCAGTGACCTAGCTCATGATGCCACTGTTGGGGAATGTAGCAGAATTTTAAAATTTTCTATGCATCACCAAGATCAATCTATGGAGTCATCTAGCAACGAGGAAGAGGGGAATGCATCTACATACCCTTGCAGATCGCGAGCGGAAGCATTCAAGAGAACGGGGTTGATGGAGTCGTACTCGTCGTGATCCAAATCACCAATGACCTAGCGCCGAACGGACGGCACCTCCGTGTTCAACACGCGTACGGTTGGGAAGACGTCTCCTCCAACTTGATCCAGAAAGGGTAAAGGAGAGGTTGATGGAGATCCAGCAGCACGACAGCGTGGTGGTGGAAGCAACGGTGATCTCGGCAGGGCTTCGCCAAACTCAGCGAGAGGGAGAGGTGTCACGGGAGGGAGAGGGAGGCGTCAGGGGCTAGGGTGCGGCTGCCCTCCCTCCCCCCATTATATATAGGACCCCTAGGGGGTGCCGTCCCTAGGAGATCCAATCTCCAAGGGGGGTGGCGGCCAAGGGGGTGGCTTGCCCCCCAAGCCAAGTGGGGCGCCCCCACCCTTGGGGTTTCCAACCCTAGGCGCGGGGGGAGGCCCATGGGGGGCGCACCAGCCCACCAGGGGCTGGTTCCCTTCCCCACTTCAGCCCATGGGGCCCTCCGGGATAGGTGGCCCCACCCGGTGGACCCCCGGGATCCTTCCGGTGGTCCCGGTACAATACTGGTGACCCCCGAAACTTTCCCGATGGCCGAAACTGGACTTCCTATATATAATTCTTCACCTCTGGACCATTCCGGAACTCCTCGTGACGTCCGGAATCTCATCCGGGACTCCGAAAAACTTTCGGGTTACCGCATACTAATATCTCAACAACCCTAGCGTCACCGAACCTTAAGTGTGTAGACCCTACGGGTTCGGGAGACATGCAGACATGACCGAGACGACTCTCCGGTCAATAACCAACAACGGGATCTGGATATCCATGTTGGCTCCCACATGCTCCTCGATGATCTCATCGGATGAACCACGATGTCGTGGATTCAATCAATCCCGTATACAATTCCCTTTGTCAATCGGTATGTTACTTGCCCGAGACTCGATCATCGGTATCCCAATACCTTGTTCAATCTCGTTACTGGAAAGTCACTTTACTGGTACCGTAATGCATGATCCCATGATCAACCACTTGGTCACATTGAGCTCATTATGATGATGCATTACCGAGTGGGCCAAGAGATACCTCTCCGTCATACGGAGTGACAAATCCCAGTCTCGATTCGTGCCAACCCAACAGACACTTTCGGAGATACCCGTAGTGCACCTTTATAGTCACCCAGTTACGTTATGACGTTTGGCACGCCCAAAGCACTCCTACGGTATCCGGGAGTTGCACAATCTCATGGTCTAAGGAAATGATACTTGACATTTGGAAAAGCTCTAGCAAACGAACTACACGATCTTTAAGCTATGCTTAGGATTGGGTCTTGTCCATCACATCATTCTCCTAATGATGTGATCCCGTTATCAATGACATCTAATGTCCATAGTCAGGAAACCATGACTATCTTGTGATTAACGAGCTAGTCAACTAGAGGCTCACTAGGGACGTGTTGTGGTCTATGTATTCACACATGTATTACGATTTCCGGATAACACAATTATAGCATGAACAATAGACAATTATCATGAACAAGGAAATATAATAATAACCATTTTATTATTGCCTCTAGGGCATATTTCCAACACTGTCACTCTAGCAACCCATCATCTACTTATTACTTCCCAATGCCTCCCTCTAGGCCCAAACAATGGTGAAGTGTCATGTAGTCGACGTTCACATGACACCACTAGAGGGATGACAACATACATCTTATCAAAATATCGAACAAATACCAAATTCACATGACTACTTATAGCAAGAATTCTCCCATGTCCTCAGGAACAAACGTAACTATTCATAAAGCATATTCATGATCATAATCAGAGGGGTATTAATATGTATAATGGATCTGAACATATGATCTTCCACCAAGTAAACCAACTAGCATCAACTACAAGGAGTAATCAACACTATTAGCAACCCACAGGCACCAATCTGAGGTTTGGATACAAAGATTGGATACAAGAGATGAACTAGGGTTTGAGATGAGATGGTGATGGTGAAGATGTTGATGGAGATTGACCCCCTCCCGATGAGAGGATCGTTGGTGATGACGATGGTAATGATTTCCCCCTCCCGGAGGGAAGTTTTCCCGATAGAACAGCTCTGCCGGAGCCCTAGATTGGTTCCGGCAAGGTTCCGCCTCATGGCGATGGAGTTTCTTCCCGAAAGTTTGCTTATGATTTTTTCCTTGACGAAAGACTCCATATAGTCAAAGATGGGCATCAAAGGGCCACCAGGGGGGCCAGGACGCAGGGGGCGCGCCCCCCACCCTCGTGGATGGTGGGTGTCCCCCTCTGGTACTTTCTTCGCTCAGTATTTTTTATATATTCTAAAAATAACTCATGCGGAGTTTTTGGACTTTTGGAGATGTGCGGCATATGTCTCTAATATTTGCTCCTTTTCTAGCCCAGAATTCCAGCTGCCGGCATCCCCCCTCTTCATGTAAACCTTGTAAAATAAGAGAGAATAGGCATAAGTATTGTGGCATAATGTGTAATAACAACCCATAATGCGATAATTATCGATATAAAAACATGATGCAAAATGGACGTATCATGCCCCCCTCAACAGTTTTCCACCTCGGTCATATTGTCGTAGTGCTTAGGAGAAGCCCTGCGTCGGTAACTTCATCATCACCGTCAACACGCTGTCGTGCTGACGGAACTCACCCTCAGCCTCAGCTAGATCAAGAGTACGAGGGACGTCAGCTGTGTGCAGATCGCGGAGGTGCCATGCGTTCGGTACTTGATCGGTTGGATCGCGAAGACGTTTGACTACATCAACCGCTTTACTAAACGCTTCCGCTTTCGGTGTATGAGGGTACGTGGACACACTCTCCCTGCTCGTTGCTACGCTTCTCCTAGATAGATCTTGCGTGATCGTATGAATTTTTTTGAAATACTACGTTCCCCAACACCAGTTACGTTGTGACGTTTGATAGCACACAAGGCATTCCTCTGGTATCCGGGAGTTGCATAATCGCATAGTCGAAGGAATATGAATTTGACATGAAGAAAGCAATAGCAATAAAACTGAACGATCATAATGCTAAGCTAATGAATGGGTCTTTTCCATCACATCATTCTCCTAATGATGTGATCCCGTTATCAAATGACAACTCATGTCCATGGTTAGGAAACCTTAACCATCTTTAATCAACCAGCTAGTCAAGTAGGGGCTCACTAGGGACATAGTGTTTGTCTATGTATTCACACATGTATTAAGGTTTCTAGTGAATACAATTCTAGCATGAATAATAAACATTTATTATAAATAAGGAAATATAAAATAACAACTTTATTATTGCCTCTAGAGCATATTTCCTTCACATGTAGTGCATGATTTGCATGGAAGTGTAAATGGTTGATAGTAAAAATGCTTATTAAAATGGAAAAATGAAGTGTTTCACTTAAAATACAAGTTGATTAAATAATTAGAAAACTCCAAACTTAAAAACATACATGATTGGTAAAATGGAAAATCACCGTGAAAACCTGGAAAATCATAGTAATCCAATTCTCAAATAGATGTGAATCACAATAAAATTTTGGAATATCATAGTAATCCAATTCTCAAATTAATAGAAACCACTCCTCAAATTTGGAAAAATACTGTAACCTAATTCTCAATAGTAACACCTTTGAGATTCAAAACCCAAGCCATATAGTTTGGGTCAATGGGAAGAGAGAATTACACTACTAGGAAAAGGCCTACTAGTGGCGCATCAGTTTTGCCTACTAATGGCGCACTACTGGTGCGCCACTAGTACCACGTCACTAGTATTTCTTACTAATGGCGCACCACTGGTGCGCCATTAGTATAGATACTAATGGCGCATCTGTAGTGCGCCATTAGTATGCCTAGAGGTGTGCCATTACTATCTGACTTAGTAATGGCGCACCACATAGAAGTGCGCCATTAGTAATAAAAAAATTCAATTTTTTTTATTTTTTTAAAAAAAATTTAATTTTATTTTTTATTTTTTTCTTAATCTCGGGTCACTATGGCTTAAAATCTCGGGTCAATATGCTTAATCTCAGGTCAAATCGCACTCCGTGGTCAAACTTCCCGAAATGTCACTCATTCTCACACTACTCCATCCCAAGCACGCTTAACTTCAGAGTTCTATCCAACCCCAGCACCAGCTCACTTCACGAGCACTTGTTGATATATCTAGCATATCAATCCTATTAAACCTTGTTGATGGTTAGGAATTTGTTCATGTTCATGAGTGTGATGAAATTTATTCAAAATATTTCAAACTTCCATTCATATTACGTATCATATTTTGAAAAAAAATCCCGAAAAAAATCGAAACTATTTTTTTCTGTTACTAGTGGCGCACCTAGCATACGGTGCGCCACTAGTAAGTTTGAATTTTTTTTTGCCTCCAGATCTTAAAAGCCCCGTAACTTTTTTCTGTTAGGTTTTTGAGGATTTTGAAAATGTTTAACGGGGTTCCCCCAGTTAATTTCGGATGTAACTTTTCGAGTAGATGATTTTTTATATAGAAAACTTTTTAATCCGAGTTCGTATGCAAAAGTTATGCCCATTTTACAAATTCCAGAGAGATTTTGCAAATAAAGTCGAAATTCATATTTGTAAATTTTCCCAACAACTAGACCACATATCACATGGGAAACTTATTTTCTTTTATTTTTTTGACATTTTCATCATTTTCTTTTATTTTCTTTAAAACTGAAAAGGCGGTCGGGGGGGTGCATGCGAGGGAATTTTTGGACCAAGTTAGTAATGGCGCACCGTGAGAGTGGTGCGCCATTACTAGTTTTCAAAAAATATAAAAAAAATAATTTGAAAAAATTTACTAGTGGTGCACCGTGGATGTGGTGCGCCATTACTAGTTTAACTAGTAATGGCGCACTATCCCCTGGTGCGCCATTACTAGATTTGAAAAAAAAATAAAAAAATGAAAAAATTGAATTTTTTTTACTAATGGCGCACCGTGGATGTGGTGCGCCATTACTAGTTTAACTAGTAACTAGCGGGGCAACCCGCGCATTTGCGCGGCTAGAACTATATTATATATTCTTCATGTAATGTAGACAACCATTTGTTGGCATTTGATTATTTGCTTTTCTGCATGGTGAGACCAACATGGTATATCGTCAAATTTAAATTAGTTATGTGGCACTAAAATTGGCTCAACAATAATGGATCATATATGCTATGACAATTACAAACTTGCAAATTAAATATGATTGTTTGAAATGAAGAGGCATATTAATAACTATTAATATATGCATTAAGGGTACCTCTACATTATGTAAAAATATGTACATTTTCTTTCTTACATCATTCTTCTTTTCCAAGCCACTCTAGCCATGAAATTATGATATCGTCCAGAAGTGCATGTTTCATTGGCGGCGATCCCCACTACGAAACAAATGTATTTGCAGTCTTGGGTGACTTGCTTTCAACTATTTGTCCAAAAATTTCACAATCGATTAGTACATGAAACCTGATTTTACGATCTTATTTTGCTTGATTTATCAAGCTCCAACTTCTCTGTCTTTGATGTGTGCTCATGAGTTAGGTAGACTGATTGCTGCATGGAATTTCCTAGTATCCAGTTTAAAACAAACATGATTGATTTATGGCATACTATACCGTCAGCTACTCTGTCAAATTTTCGAAAACAAATAATTTCATGTACAGATTTATTGTTTGATTATTTGCAAACTACTTTTATTATGTATAATCTAAGCATGGTAGTGGAACTATGATATTTATCCGCCATATTGAGCAGGTGTAGGCCTTGTGTGTATTTTGCCATATGATTTTGTGCTGCCGGTTTCTCACAGCATTTTAAAGCTCGTATTTATATGATATTTATTGGAGACAGTACAAATTTCATAAGGTATATATGTTTAGTGCTCTATATGTGCGGCTGGGTATTCATGCATCATCACCATACTTTTGTTTGACATCCTTCTTATCCGTCAAGGTTTTTATCTTATTTCTTGCGCCATTTCTTTCCTACAATCACGTCCAAATCAAGGAGCGCGTTGCAAATTAGAATCTCCATGTAAAAGCTATATAGGGAAGGATATACAAATTGGCTGAAAGATTGATAGCATCAAATGGATTGTTTGAAAGTGACATATCCATGCTTCAGGCACGTGTAAATTTATATAAAAATAATTTTTTTATGATAAACTTTTTTAACGTTCTAGAAAACAAACTTGTAATCATAAAAATTTATTTTCCAAACACAACACAAATCTCACCAATTTTCATGGAAATTCGGACGCACATATAAGTCAGCTATATTCTACTATCCCGATCGGAGCCGATGGGGCTGCACATGTCAGCATCATGGCCGATGTGTTGGATCTCGACGCGCACAATCCTTGCTGGCCCGGAAGACGCTCCTTCCTCATCTGTTTTATCTTTTTTCTTGGATTGCTTATGATTTTTGAGTTTTTTATCATCTTTTTCCCGCCGGCAGATGGTAGCCTTCGTACTGACCCATCCACTGCCACACCGGCTGCAGTAGAGGGCCGGCAACTGACCACCGCTGCAGCCAGCTCGTTTTGCAGCAACTCCACGACCGATGGTTACTCGCTCACCGGCTGCCTCCTGAGAGCTCACCTGCCCCCTTCCTCTTCATGTTCCTCTGCCGCTGCCGCACTGCTCTCGCCTTGACGTTGTCAAGTTTGCGGAAGCGATTGTCGTCCGAACCGATGGCACCGGCAATCCCATAGGAGCTGACAGTGTTGTGGCAGGAGCGTCTCTGTTAATACGGTGATGATTGTGTGGAGTTCGCTAGAAATAATCTCGCTGGTGTATAGCAGCACGCTAGTTCGGCAGCGGCGGCGCAGGCGTTGAGACGTAAGGAACCCACGAAGAGTGTTGGTCCATCCCGAGTGTGAGTTCATGGCGCTGATGTCAGACTCTAGCAGGGTGTTGTCGCTCACGTGTGATGCGCCGAGGTAGTCAGCCTCGCCAGAGATTTTTCACTTCCCGTGATGATGATGATGGTCTTCATTACCTTGAGTCTTGATTGTTCTTTCCTGCCCCAGTCTGATCAGAGGCTTTTTTTCTGGAACGCTAATGAGGTTCTTCCTCCTCTGTCTAATAGAGATGAACAGCTTCCGTCGCGACGCAGACGACGGTAGTGCCACACCTTCTGATGGAATCATGGTTGCATCTGGAGCGGTTTCAAAGCTGTGCCGAATTATGGGTCACTTATATTTGGTTACATCAGCGATACTTGTGATATGTTTACAGTTATTAACCTTTCTAGTATATAATATTTTTTTTGGTTAACCTCAATCTCTCCATTATGTGTACGGGTTACACAGGATTATAATGGAATCCCTTTTCTCCTTTTTTTCACGTTACAATGAAAACCTTCTTATTTTCTAGCATACGTGAGATTTTTTTTTTGTGAATAGCAGATAGTATAGTACATCATAGCCTGCCTCATTATTCCTGGCGCTAGGAGTCCTTGTCTCGGTGCAATTCCTAATCTACTGTCTCCGGCACGGCAACCTACATGAGATGATTATTTTTGGCTAAATAGCATACGTGAGATATATGTTAGGCAGCCTCATACGTGAGATATATGTTACGCCGCCTAGAATCTAGACCATTGAAATATCTTGGTTTTACATTGATAAATCATGGTCGTTCATTTTCTACCGTTTTAATAATATAATAGATAGATAGATGGCGCACTATCCCTGGTGCGCCATTACTAGTTTAAAAAAAATAAAAAAATCTTGTTACTAATGGCGCACCGTGGATGTGGTGCGCCATTAGTATTTGGACACTAATGACGTACCAACACATGATGCGTCATTACTATATAGTAGTGGCACACCACATGTCTGGTGTGCCATTAGTGTCAATTTCATCTATAACCCTTTTTCTAGTTGTGTTAAAGACAATAGAGACTTGGACTTGAAAAAAAAAGAGGAAGTTACATTGCAGTGATTTTTTCTCCAGTGATGCAGCGAAAATTCGGCATGCCGCCATGAAATGGCGAGTCGCGGGTTGGCTTACAGGACAAGGGCAATGCCAGGGTGACTCGATGTAGACGAGGCGAGAAACCAAAAACCAGAAGGCAGATACACATAGAGCGGATCGACTGTTTAGTATTTTTAGATATAAGATCTATCGATCAGATTGATCAACTCCCGTGAGTTCATAGCCGCATGGGCCATTAGATGGCCTGCGCGAGAGCTCAGCCGCTGGTGTTTTATTGCGGGTGTCCAACATTTTTTTATCGGTGTCAGACGTTTACATATATGTGAAATATATATAGCCAGGGCCGGTCCTAAGATTTTGGGGGTCCAGGGCGAGACTAAAATTCAAGGGTCTTAATATAAATGTCATAACAATAAAACCGAATGTACATATATGTGAAATATTATCGATAACACTCAAATGTAGCCAAAATCAGTATGCATATAAAATAATTTATGCATATTACCTTGAAATTTTCTTCTAACATTTCACGATGCAAAGTTAATTATGATGGGGACGATGTCGATGTCATCCAATACTTTCTGCTCGATGCATAATATTGCCAAACTATTTAACCTCTGTGAGTTACTGTTTACCTCAGATAATTCTTCAGTAATTTCAACTTTGAAAACCATGGCACGGTAAATAAGATGCGATAAGGAATGGAATGGAGATATTAGGATAATAGTCAACTTCTTTGACATGCTCGAAAATCGCCATTGCAAATGTTACACCATCTCGCAAAGTGAATATGATAATCTTCAACTAAAAAATAAGATCATATAGCTCAGCATCTCATGAACCATCACGAGAGAAAGTTTGTGCAAATTTTGTGCAACAATCTTCATGTTCAATATCATTCAATGACTTCGGGGTGCCCAAGCTGAAAAATAATCCAAATATATCTTTAAACACGATGAGCTTTTTAAAACTACCTTTCAAAGAAGGGAGCGCCATATCAACCAATACAAAAGAAATATCTAACTTGGAAAGCCTTCTCTGCTTCTAGTTTTTTCTTCTTGATAATCACTTTCGCCATGATATTTCCGCATTGTGATTGTACCAAATCATCCACACCTTTCTTTCTTTTCCTTTTCCTTTTATCGCTACTAGATGGATACTTTCTTCTAGATGACATGATAAGACAATGTTGAAAATAAGAAGAAAAAAAAATACATCACTTCACAATTGTTGAAAACTGCCTATGTGTCGGTTGTTCATTTAGGAGTCTATGAACAACAATATGAATATAAGATATTACCTTGGAGGGTCGGATCATTGATGGACGGGGAGCAAAGCGGGGTTGCACCGGCCGCTGGGGAATTGAAATCGGCGGAGGACCTGACTGAATTAAAAAGGAAAATTCGGTTTTTAGGAGAAAAAGGAAAAGGGAGCTCTGAGTGCACAGTCGTGATTCGCCAAGAAACAAAGCATCAGCGGCCGCTGGGAAATTGGGAATCGCTGCTTGAATGCTGAATGCATGCGTGATGGAATAGGAAGGGATCAACCGGTTCCTTTTTTTGAGGTGCACGTACTAATCTGGGAACCAATCGAAAGCGATCAATTAATTCCTTTTTATTGACGTGCACATACTAAATGGAATGAATCAGAAGGGATCAATCATATCTTTTTTTGGACATTGATAACGTCCATACGTGTAATGGGAGCGACACACGTCTATAACACACAGACTACGCCACGTCACCGCATAAATGCATGTGAGAATCTTTTTAGATTTCCAGTTTTTAAACTGTTTTATCTTTTTAATGAAAAATCCGATTAAAGATCCGTTTTCATCATTAAATCCATCGCGACTAGATCTTCGAAACTAGATCTCATATCAATATGTTTCAACGACTTTTAAAAGTTGTCATGTCTATTGCACATGAATTGCCATGGTGTTTACACTGAAGTTGCCAGGATAGTTTCAACTATTTTCTTCTACATTTAAAAGTAATTTTTGACATATTATAAAATGGGGAAGTAAGAAACTAGATTTGCCATGAACCATAAACTAAAATTTCCATGATACGTGCACTTAAAATTGCCATGCTTCATACAAAAAATAATTTTCATGGTTAAAGTACTGGAATTATCATGGTCAAAATACTAAAATTGTCATGCTCTATAAACTCAAATTTTCATATGGCAACTTTAGTGTAACACTATGCCAACTACTTACAGTGAAGTTGCCAGGATATGTTTCAACTATTTTCTTCTACATTTAAAAGTAACTTTTGACATATTATAAAATGGGAAATTAAGAAACTAGATTTGCCATGAATCATAAACTAAAATTTCCATGATACATGCACTTAAAATTGCCATGCTTCATACAAAAAATAATTTTCATGGTTAAAGTACTGGAATTGTCATGGTCAAAATACTAAAATTGTCATGCTCTATAAACTAAAATTTCCATATGGCAACTTTAGTGTAACACTATGGCAACTACAGTTTAAACATCATGGCAACTTTTGGCCAAAAAAATTCATCGAAACATATCAATATGTGATCTAGTTTTGAAGATCTCGTTGAGACAGGTTTAATGGTGAAAAGGAATTTTTAATTGGATTTTTAATTAGGAGATAAAACATTTTTAAGCCGAAAGCTAAAAAGATTTTCGCTGATGTCATCTGTTTTAATGTGGGAAAATGAATGGTACTCGAGGCATTTGAGCCATGTTGCTTCGTGCCACACGTGTGGACGTTAACATTTGTGATTCTTTTTCTACGTGCACATACTAAATGAAACGAATCGAGCACTAGCTCATCTTCCCTGAGACGCTGTGTGCGTACGTTATGTTTTTTAGCGAAAGCATACGCCATAGGCCATACCCTACGTGCACACCGGGAAGGGCCCTCTCAATTTTGGGGGCCCGGGGCGGCCGCCCCCCTGCCCCTCCCCAGGGCCATCCCTGTATATAGGGTAGTCAAAAATATTACGCGGTGTCCTGTGAAACCGGTTGGTCTTACCTAGGTCTGCCACTGTTCATCCCCACTCCGGTTACTGAATAATAAATAAGGGGTCTTCTTCGTGGATGCGGCTAAAAGTAGTCTACGTTTACCCCTGCTGCAATGACCAGGGACAAAGGGAGATAGGCTCTGTCACTAACCTACCTCTGCAACCAGCTGTCTCGCCAGCAGTAATAACCTTCCGTACAAAATTGGCATATGTTGGATACTCGACTTCACCCAACACCAAAAAGACTATTAACATAAACATATAAAGATGGTATCAAATCCTAAAAACAAATGATCTATTACATACTAGGGTTCCTCCGTATCCCCGAGAACTAGGGAAACTGCTCACTCATTGAGGGCACACACGTTACGAGATGAATTATTATGATCATGATGAGTTCACAAAAGTAATACAAGATTAAATCCACTCCAACTACTTTATTACAATGGATAGAGATGAGATGGTGATAGTGATGATGTTGGTGGTGATGCCCTCTTGATGCAACATTACGGCAGTGAAGTCCTTGGGTCGATTCCCCCTCCAGTTACCTTGCGAAGGCTAGGGTTTCATGTCCTGGATGTGTTTCGAGAGGTCGTGGGCATCTGATCCCTGATCCGAGCACTTAGGGTGGAAGTAGTTAACCAGGAGAAGCCGGTGCCGCTTGGTACGACCACGGGTACAAGCGCCCGCGCTCGTACCGTTGGTCGTTTTGCGCTCTAGAAGCTGGCACAAGCTCCCAAGTTCCTCCAAATGCTTTATTTTGTATGGTAAGTGATAATCACGTAAATTGACGTGATTCCATCATAATTTCCCTGAGTTTTTTCTATAGTAACCCCCTTACTCAGAAAGGCGTATTACGAGGAAAACCGACAAAAAACAAGCATGAATGCAGTAAATTTTCAGAAAGCCTACCATATAGGCACAAAATATAAAGTCTAAAAACATCACATATTTTGGACTCATCACCCACCAGTCTGGACGGATCGTTGTTCGATTTGGGAGTTAGCGTTGGAGATGCGTAAAGTCAACCAATATACAATGAATGATCTTTGACAGATATACAA
This sequence comes from Triticum aestivum, assembly GCF_018294505.1. Classification (NCBI taxonomy): domain Eukaryota; kingdom Viridiplantae; phylum Streptophyta; class Magnoliopsida; order Poales; family Poaceae; genus Triticum; species Triticum aestivum. Next base: position 600,258,362 of record NC_057797.1, on the reverse strand, counting down.
TCACCAAAGCTAAGGAAATAACAAGCAACAAGTAAAACACATGTCTCGTGCCACACAATCTCAATGTCCTGATGAGTATGGAGAAAAGGTTTCTGTCTTCCGGTATGTAGGTTTCGGAGACACTTGCAGAACACGTTAATAACTCTTGATTATGTTTTTGCATGGTGCGCTCCAGTCTTTTCTTTCTCCATAGATCCTTCAAGAATTCATCACCATGGAGGCGACTCCTAGTTGTAAATGACAAGTAACGTTTCTTGTCACTGACCAAATAAAACAAACCAGCTTCAAGTCGGCGCTCGCTGTATTTTCTAAGCGCATTGTTTATTGTGCAGGATGCTTTTTCAATTGGTCCGTATTTTTCCCTATAAATCGGCCATGTATGGATCATGTGGTCGTCAATGAACGTGACAAGCCTCCATCTGCCCTCATGAAGCTGTCTTTCGTGGTACAGTGCCGTTGACTTAAGTACAACTGTAGGTTTAGCCAACGCCCTCATGCCATACTCGTCACGAATACATAGCCTGAACATCTTCTTTGGTCTGCTAACCTTGTGATCTTTTCCTAAAACTAGAGACCCAACCTTCTGCTTGAAAACAAATAAGAACATCTTCGTCGAATTCTTCGGTTGGCGTTTGGTCCTGTGTATGACATGAACATTCTAAATTAACATTCAATGATCTCTCAAAGAAGACCCCTACGAGCCAGTAGTAAATAGGCAAGAAAAAGGCGTACTGGAATATACATGCATGAACAGCTCAAAAAAATATAAAAGCACAAATAAACAACCCTTGTTTTTATGTACCTGCAGCTGCCAACGAAGGCAGTAGTCTTCATCTGAGAACCCGGCCGGCGAATCGATGGAGGACTATTTTTTTCTCGGGGGAGAACGGAGGACTAATTAAGAAGCCCTTTTGTGTTATAATAACACGTTTTGTTCTTGCCTCTCTAATATTTAAGGAAGGGCACATACGCCCGAATCAGACTATTGATCCGTTACTTTCAATCAGATGAGTCGGATTAGAAGCACATCAAGGATCTGGTACAGAAGCCTGCGCGTGATATGTTAGTTCTCTTTTTGTACGGAAGCCTGCGCGTGATAGGAGAATCATAGGACGTGTACGAACAGGAAAACTGAAACTAGAAAACCAACGCACACACGTGGGACCGTGGCGCATCCAACACAAGAGACCAGAACAGCACACGCGTACACGCAGAGCCATGGCCGTTCCGTTCGTGCTGCTGCGGCTGTTCGTCAGCGGCGCAGCGACCGGGAGCTCACGCGAGGTTGCGTGGGGCACGTCGGAGGGCGCGTTGTCGCTGTGCACAGGGAAGCAGACGATCGGTGGCCTGCAGCGCGCGTGCGGTGGCGATGGAAGTCCGAGGCACGAGCCGTGCTGAAGCGCAAGATGTTGGGCGACGCGGAGGGGTCGTGGTGCCGGCGTTGCGGCGCGGTGACCGTGGAGGAACAGGCTGGGTCTCGATCCGCTGTTTGCGGGCTGCAGATCCGCTCATCCCGCAAGGGCTGGTGCGGACAGAGGCGTCGGTGACTCCAGGCGAGGGGAGGCATGGCTGCGGCTCTGGTCTGCGAGGGCGGCAAGAGCGGGATCTGGGTCCTGCCTAATGGCACCCTGATGGGCAGATATGGGGTTTTGAGGACGCGGCCCCGAAACGGAGGTCGGACCTCTTGTCGGCGAGGTGAATGTGTTGCAGGTTGGTGTTTGGTGGACCTCAATGGAGGGCTGTCGTGCTGCGTGGTGTGTGCTCCGGCGATTTATGTGGAGGAGGTTCGGCCGAAAGTCTTGCCCGACCGTTGGTCGGTGCCGGTAGTGGTGGCGTTTGTTCTGACGTCATTTTTCTCCTTGGGCGGACACTGAGATCAGAAGCAACATTAAGGGGCATGTACAATGGAGGTAGTACCCTGCTACTGCCCCATCTGCCAATAAGATAAAGAAAATTTGAAGCTACATGCATTACAAAACTTACCCAACGCATGGGATGGTCTCATATATTTTACTGGGTCCCACGATGACTCTCCTATCATCAACTTTATTTGCATGTAGATCGATTTTTCCTCACTGCACATTCTCTCCCTCTCCTTTCTTTCATGGAGGACCACACTTTTTGGCTGAAGAAGCTAGCTCCTCTATAAGCTACACCAAGCCTCTGCAAGCTATAGTCTCTTCTACGAATTTTCTCCATGGCAGCATTCATCCAACGTAGAATCACGGGGCATCTGTCCAAGCTGGACCACTGGCCATGCCCTTAGGGACACTATTTGCTCGAACCAGGAAGAAAAGGGTATATACACTGTTCGCTCCGCTTATGCAATGCAATTCCAGGGGAGGCTCTCATCAAACTTCGACAAACTCATTTGTAGGACATGGGCACCGGGGAAAGTCAAGATGTTCTCCTGGTTGTTGTTCCAAAATCGCCTCTGGTGCAACGACGGGCCGCAGCGACGAGGATGGGTAAACAATTAGTTCTCCAGCTGTGTTACTGCAACCTGGAAACAACCCAACACCTATTCCGGAACCGCCCAGATGCAAGGGAGGTTTGGAGCTGGCTCGGGCAGTGGAGGGGATCCCACCATCCGGCCCCTATTGAAGCTTGGGACCACAATCAATCGCTGGAAATTGTGAGGGCGAGCATCAACACAGCGGAGCATGCCCAACAGAGTGGAACAAAAACGATGCTGTTGTTAGCTTCTTGGGAGCTTTGGCAAGAGCGAAACAAGTGCACCTTCAGGGGGAAGGCACCTTCGTCTTCAAACATCACAAGAGAAATCAGAAACTCCATCGACATATGGAGAGTTGCAGGAGCAAAATGTTTAGAGCATCCCTTCGGGAAATCACCATGAGAATAGGCTAGACTATTGGCCAGCAACTTGTGTTGCTATGGCCCAAACTGTTTTGTTTCCCTTTTCTTTTCCTTTTTATCTTGGTCTTTGGATACTCGTCACCTTATTGTTTTCTTGCAGCTTCCTGCTAATGCTAATGAAATAGCCAGCAAGTGCTGGTCCTTTCAACAAAAATTCCTCCTTGGAGATGTTAAGCTCTTCTCCATCCCTTTCGAGGGTGGGCTCTTCAGGAGAAATCCTATCTCTAGTTGTCGGTGTGGGCGATAGCTACGACTACATTGTGTCCTCTTGGGAGGTGTTATCTTGGAGAGTTTGCACGCGCCTACGTCCATAGTTCCCCCATGTTATCATGAGTAGTGGATGTCGAGGAGGCAACACGGGTTGTTGATGTTGTTGCACCAAGGCGGCAGCCTTCGGAACCATTCGGTGATTCCATGGGACAGGGCAACGTCTTGGCGATGGCCTGGGTGGCAATCTTGTGCTGCGAGTATGACAGACTTGTCGGCCCAATTGACACAACCCAAAGGGTGTGGTCTTTTTTATATCGGGTGGCGACCCCGGATGAGTTCGTGCGACGATCGTGGTCTATGTGCGGCTTCCCCGTGTAGCTTGGGCTACATCGGTCAGGTCTTACGGCATTGCAACTCGAAGGCGATTGGTGGTATGTCGCCGCGACGGCCCTGAAAGTTGGTGTTCGCGGATTGCGTCAGGCGCAATGGAGTGGTGCATGTCGGGGCGGCTACGCTGAGAGTTTCTGCAACTTCAAGGGAATTGTCCTCGTGTCGTGCGAGCAACGAGGTTGCCATCAAAGTTGGTCATCGGCGTGTCAGGCGGGACACTTGGCACATGGTCTTTGGAGGATGCTTGCTTTGCAACCTATGCTTAAGAGTTCAGGTCTTCTCCCATAGCAGTCTCAACTTCTTCTCTCTCGCAATGGTGGGAGGTTAGTTAGTTTCAGCGGAGCAGATTTCTCGTTTTGCTTGTGTTTGTGAGGTTGTTGTGTGTGACATTCGGATAATTAAACTACAGAAATTCCATGCTAATGATGCCATGTCATTATGATTACTGTCGCTAAATTCGCGTTGGTTCGAATCCGCTCCAAATTCGAATTTAAAATAAAGTCAAATAAGTTATTTCTTCAGCCAGTAAAGCTAAAATGTTCACAATATTCTATAAATTCCCCTGATCATTGTCATGTTGAAACCAACCTCATTTGGATTACCAAAATCCCCCTGGGTTTTAATTTTGTGGTCCAGCAGCAATTAAGTTGGCCTTTTTCAATTTCTAAAAAAATTGTTAGGCAACTCCTTTTGGCCCCAAACTTTTTGTGCCATCTCAAGATGTTGTGTTAAAATTATGTGCCAAGTTTTGTTCAAAGCGAAAATCATTTAGTGTCCCAACTAAATGCAAAACAGTGAAAGAAAATTAGAAACCAAATTTAGAAAAAGGGGAGAAAAGAACTCGTTGTTGGACTGGGCTCTAGTGCATAGTGCACAGCCTAGCCCATCTCCCCCCTCATCCCCTTCTCTGTTCAC
>NC_057797.1:600187390-600253681 GCF_018294505.1 Triticum aestivum | reverse complement strand
AGTCCTTCCCCAGTCCCAGTCCCACTCCCTCTCGCTCCTCTCCCCTCTAGATCCGCCGCACCCGAGCGAGGAGCTCGTGGCGCCACCACCATCAACACGCTCCGGCACCACCCTGGGCTGCACCAGAGCATCTAGGAGCTCTCTCTTCCTCGCCTACGTCGACTACCTCGCCCCGTTCGAGCTCAGTGCCGCCGCAACACCCCGTTCGAGGTCATCTTCAACCTCCGGACCTGACGCCGTGTGCCGTCATTTCCGGCGCCGTCGACCCACCCCGAGCCCGCTGCCCTTCCCTACAGATTCATTGTGAGCTCCTCCGTGATCACCCTCTTCCCCTTCCCTCGTTTAATCCCCGTATGCGCCTGTCCATGACGTCCCGTGGCCACCATGGCCGAATTTTGCCATGGTCGCGGCCGGAGCCCCGTGCTCGCTGCGCCCAGCTCGCGCCCTGGCCTCGCGTTGCCCCTGTTTGGGCGCGCCTTAAACAGCGCGCGCACCCGCGCTGCTGGGCGCCCCTACCCGCATCACCGCTGCTGCGTACTTCCGCCGTCGCCGCTGCCCCGGTCGCCCCGCTGCAGCCGCGCTGCCGCTGCCTCTGCATCACCATCGCCCGCGCTGGCCGCCTTCCCTGCTACGGCCTAGTGTGCCAGGGCCACGCCCCTGGCCTGCCCTCTGCGTGGCTGCCGCCCGCCTCTGCTAGCCTCTGCCGCGCGCGCTCATGCCCCCTAGCTGCCCCGCACCACTCATCTCGCGCCGGCCAACACCCCTGCTTCCCCGCGCGGCCGCCTCCCTGCCCCGAACGCGTCTGGCACGGCCTCCGGCCCGACCCCGCCGTGCTGCCCGGCGACTGGGCGCCATGGCCGCGGCGCGCTCCGGCGCCCATACGCCATGCCGCGCCCAGGTCCGGCCCATCGTGCGGGCGCCCGCCTCGTTAACCACTGCATCGCACGCCCGCTAACCCCCCTGGCCACTGACTTGAGGGGCCCAACCCCTAAAAAAAGAAACAAAAAAATAACTTAATTTATTTGAACATAATTAGTCTAATTATCTAATTAGTTAATTAGTTAGCACCAACAGAAACTGACATGAGGGTCCCCTACCCAGTTGCCACATAGTCAACAGGGTCCACTGTCGGCCTCTGGTGGCCCTGCTGTGTGCACTCTGCTGGGTGCACATAGCAATTTCACATTTTTGTTTCGAATTAAAGATAATTCAAGAATATTTTTAAAACTTTGAAAAATCGTAGAAATTGACCTGTAACTCGGATGACAAATTGTTATACATGAAAGTTGCTCAGAACGATGAGACGAGTTCGAGTACATGGTCCGTTCGTCTGCCACACGCCCCTAGCATAGCGAACCTGCAACTATCCCCCTCCGATTCGTCTATCCAAAAATGCCAAACTTCGGGAAAGCATTCCCGGATATTATCCCCTTCGCCGGTAACATGTAGCACTGCGTTAGAACATGTCTAGCTCTGCTTGTTGTCCTGTTATGCACTTGCTTGCTATGAATTTAATGTTTCTCCCCCCTCTTCTCTTCGGTAGACCCCGTGACGGCTGCAGATGCCGCTGTGATCGACTATGTCGACGAAGACCTCTCCTTCTCGGCTGAGCAACCAGGCAAGCCCCCCCCCCTTGATCATCCCGATATCTCCCATTCCATTCTCTGATGCTTGCATTAGATTTTGCTACTGTTATTGTTTGCTCCTATTTCAATGCATAGCCTGCTTTTGTAACCTGCTTATTGTTACCTACCTGCTTATCCTAAACTGCTTTGTATAGGTTGGTTAGTAATCCATCAGTGACCCCTACCTTGTCCTTGTTGCCCCTGCTTCATCATCGACGACTCGAGCAACGTGATCGACAACCAGAGCCCGACACCTCACATCACATCACGTCCCTTTTGTTGCTCGACTCTGTAGAGTTACCATCGAGTGCCGAGGGTGATACCTCATACATCACTCCTGATGAGATCTCTATAGTGTAGCTATTCGGTCATGGTCATCGAGGGTGATTCCTCCTTAAACCACTTTCAATACGACTCTGTTGTGCAACCCCTCAAGTGTGAACCTCGAGGGTGGTTCCTCTTACGTTCACCTTGATGATTACATCGAGTGGAATCCATCAAGGGTGATTCCTCGGGTTTTCCCCTTGATGTTTGGACACACGGTTACCTTGACTTTACTTGAGACCTTTGTGAAAGTTGGCGGGCCCGAAGAGCACCCACAAGATAATTACATGGCATGGTCGGGCATTCTGGGCCCTTGTCGTAAGTCCACGACACGGGGCGACGGGGTCACATCAATCGTGAGTCTCTGCTCGTCTCTGCAAGCTAATGCTACACTATGGTTTCGGTATTTGTTCTGAGTTGGCCGCTGGCCTTTATGCACTAACCACCACCACGCGAGAATAGTTATGGGCCTCGACGACATAGTATCAGCCGAAGCTTTGTCAGACGTCCAGTTCAGCATTGCGGCACGGCTGGGCTGACACCATCCTGTAGTGGTGGAGCCTGGACCCGTCCTGCACGCAACGACCTAGAGTGCAACGGGCGATGGGCCCAGACCCCGGAGTGCTTAGGATGTAGACCGGCGGGGACCTCTCTGCTGAGCCTAGGTAGGGCTACGACGTGTTGATCATCCAAGGCTGGGCATTGACCTAGAAAAGTGTGTCCGGCCAGAGTAATCAAGCGTGTTGGAAAACGTGGTGCACCCCTGCAGGGAAGATTATCTATTAATAGTTATGTCCACGGTAATGGACGTTCAGACTTATATCTTGATCTATTATAACTAGAGATGGATACTTGAGATATGTGGCTCCGGGATTGCTTTCTCGCAAGGAGTCGAGGAAGGATCTCTGGGCATTAATACTACAACATGCTTGTTAATTATAAACTGCTATTCTTTACTCTTCTACATGCTGCAAGATGCTTGTGGCTACTTGAAGATGCTAGTCTTCAATAGGCTAGGCCTCCCCCCTATTCTGGCATTCTGCAGTTCAGTCCACAGACACAACCCTTCCATTTGATACCAATGCATACTTAGTTTAGATCTAATGCTTGCAAGTACTTTGGATGAGTACTCACGGTTGCTTTGCTACCCCTTTGCCCCCTTCTTTCTTCTTTCTGGTTGATGCAACCAGAGGGTGGACCCCAGGAGCCAGATGCCACCCCAATCGACTACTACTACCTCGAGGGTGCCTACTACTACGTGGAGCCCGCCGATGACCAGGAGTAGTTAGGTGGTCCCAGGCAGGAGGCCTTGCCTCTTCGATCATTGATGTTTGTGCTAGCCTTCTTAATGCAAAACTTGTTTAACTTATGTTTGTACTCAGATACTGTTGCTTCCGTTGATGCTTGTGCATCGAACTTGTATTCGAGCCCTCGAGGCCCCTAGCTTGTAATGTGAAGCTTGTATTATTTTATTTTTGTCTAGAGTTGTGTTGTGATATCTTCCCGTGAGTCCCTGATCTTGATCGTACACATTTGCGCGTATGATTAGTGTACGATTGAATCGGGGGCATCACAAGTTGGTATTAGAGCCGACTGCCTATAGGATCCTCCTTTCCAACTCCTTGGCCGAAGTTGAGTCTAGTCTTTGAAAAACTTATTTACTAACATGGCAGTGTGCCTTACGGGCCCACGTCACCATTGGGTGGTATTAGGATCTTTTACTCCTCGTCTATACTCTGTGACTCTGATCTCTCTTCTATTCGGGTTAAATGATTTTGTTAACTCTAACTCTAGGTTCTCGTAAATACTTTCTCCCGGAGAGCCCCTCACTCTAGATGATTTCTGGGTGCACCAGAAGATTCTGAAGATACTCTCCGATGTTTTCCCGAAACCCTTGTGCCCATCGCATTGTGATCCCTACCATCGATAAATCCTTATGGGTTCCTACCTACATTGTCGTTCATACCTTCATCCCCAGTTGCTCTTGTTATTACAAGATCTCTTGAAATACTCTCCGATGTTCCGAGAACCCTTTATGCTTACTACCCTGTAGTTCCTTGCCGCATGAATACCCCTACGGATAATTACTCGCGCTTGCCGAGTATCCATTCGTTCACAGTTGTTCATTTGTTTCGCAACATTCTTCGGAATGCTATTCGATATTTCGAAAATCCTTACTAGCCTATTACTCTTGTTCCTCCTTACCTGCTTACATTATGGTTACTTTATTGTTTCAACATGTGTGTGACCATGTGTGTGAATGATTGCATGCAAAATCCCGGATGTTCCTCCTTACCTGCTTACATTAAGGATGATTGTGTGCATTGACATCCTTACCCTATTGTTTCAACATGTGTGTGAATGCACGCAATCATCTTGTTACCTGGAATTGTCCTTCCGGCTCAGACATCACCCCGGACATGAGCTGGTGGTCGACAAATCAAACCTTGATTGATTGTCGATCTATTTCTATTCAACTTACTTGTCTTCGATCTGAGCCTCTGCTTCTGATCCCCCGATTCGGAATTCAAAATTCCGTTACATTTGAGCTTTGAATTAGTCCGTTGTTTCTATAATCTGATCTCTGGCATTCTTTCTTATTCTGGGTGAGTACCGATACTCACATCAGATCCCTTGTGGACCACAAGGTCCTTTGTTGGATTTTATCCGACAGCGTCCTTCATATTCAGATCACCTTGCGAGCCTTTCCTCGAATACATAGTGCCTTTGGTAAATTGTACCCTCTGTTTCCTCAACCATGCTCTACTTTTGAGCTTGAGTTATTTACTCGTGAACTTTGTGGTATATGTTCATAAGATTCCCTAGTGGGTTGAACCTACGCCTTCCCTAATCAGTGTGAAGCTGAAGATGCGAGTTATATCTACTGGCGTTTCTTTGGATAAATTTTGACCTCTTCAACGTCGTCGAAAATGAGACGTGAATGAAAGGTTATGCAGTGGAGAAGTGGGAGTCAACCTTGAACTTTGTGTTCATGCCCATGGAAACGATGTAGATCCTATCATGGAAGCTTCTTGAAATAATAACTATTTCCTTGATATAATATCATCCAGTATCTGTGAATTGATCCTTTTCAACCGTGGTTCCGACCATGATTGTTCTCCTTTGATTCCATTTCTCGGACAAGTTAAAATACTTGTCTTCTGCAGATATTTTCACCTGTCCAACCTCTATCCTTTTCTACCTTCGAGTATTACCCTCTGGTATCTCAAGGATATCACGGAACTACATAATTTCTTATGAGTTCTTCATCAACTATTATTTCTCGCAGACTCAAATTTTCCATGGGTTCTGAGTTGTTAGACACTCGAGAACACTGATACCTCATTCGACTCTACACTTTCCTTTCGATTGTTTTGTTTAACCCTTCTTGTAACCTAACATATCTGAGCAGTGACAATTCCCTGCTTATGTAAACGCCTTGGTGTTCAACTCGGTCAGAAAGACTCTATTACTATTGTGGGTGATATCCCGGTAACCACCGATGGATGAGAACTTTGCCTATTGGTCCGCCTCATTTAACGAGCAGGAAAATGGTTCTCTTCGTCCCTCGCCCTTGGTACCGATGTTGTTGCCAACATAATTGACAGGCCATCCTCTGACCTACCCTGCCATCATGGTCGTGCAAAATGTTAGCACCTTTCTACTTTTAACTCACATGGTGGGCCCATAACCCACAGTTCCACAGGATCGAAACCTGACTCTCATGTACATCCCTGTTCTCCAAAACTCTTCCTCACACTTGGCTTCGTATGCAATTCATGAGCCACCTTCCTAGCGATCTATTCTGGTATCAGACGCAATACTTATTCCCTTTGCTCTGACCCCCCCTGTTTCAGGCAACGAACGATTGCCTAACTGGTTGAAGCTTCTTATTGCACCTCCTTACCTTGCTCTCGATGGCTTTCGTGAATCACAACTCGAGAGGTGCATCTCCACGTTCACCGAGATAGCCCCCAGCTACCTATCTTGTGTTGAGCTCTGTCCTTCCCGAGTCTTTCCCCCTTACTCCACCCCTTCAATTTTGGGACGAGATTTCTTGTAATGGAGGAGAATTGTGATGTCCGGATAATTAACCTACAGAAATTCCCTGCTAATGATGCCATGTCATTATGATTACTGTTGCTAAACTCGTGTTGGTTCGAATCCACTCCAAATTCGAATTTAAAATAAAGTCAAACAAGTTATTTCTACAACCAGTAAAGCTAAAATGTTCACAATATTCTATAAATTCCTCTGATCATTGTCATGTTGAAACCAACCTCATTTGGATTCCCAAAATGCCCCTGGGTTTTAATTTAGTGGTCCAACAGCAATTAAGTTGTCCTTTTCAATTTCTAAAAAAATTGTTAGGCAACTCCTTTTGGTCCCAAACTTTTTGTGCCATCTCAAGATGTTGTGTTAAAATTATGTTCCAAGTTTTGTTCAAAGCGAAAATCATTTGGTGTCCCAACTAAATGCAAAACAGTGAAAGAAAATTAGAAACCAAATTTTAAAAAAGGGGAGAAAAGAACTCGTTGTGGACTGGGCTCTAGTGCATAGTGTACATCCTAGCCCAACTCCCCCTCATTCCCTTCTCTATTCATAGGGAGGTCGTGTCGACCATCCACCGGCACCATCGCTGGGAGGTGCACGTGTCGGCCATCCCTCGCCCCCGGCGCCTACTTGACCCCATTGACCCCCCCCCTGTCAAACCCTAGCCCTTCCCCAACCCTCTCCCTCTTGCTCCTCTCGCCTCCAGACCCGCCGCACCCGAGCGAGGAGCTCATCGCGCCACCACCGTCAACACGCTCCGGCGCCACCCTGGGCTATACCAGAGCGTCCATGAGCTCTCTCTTCCTCGCCTACGTCAACTACCTCGCCCCGTTCGAGTTCAGCGCCCCGTTTGAGGTCGTCTTCAACCTCCGGACCTGCCCCGTGCGCCGTCGTTTCCCGCGCCGTCGACCCACCCCGAGCCCGCTGCCCTTCCTTGCAGATTCGTTGTGAGCTCCTTTGTGATCACCCTCTTCCCATTCCCTTGTTTAGTCCCCGTAGGCGCCTGTCCGCGACGTCCCGTGGCTGCCATGGCCGCATTTCGCCATGGTCGCAGCCGGAGCCCCTTGCTCGCTGCGCCCGGTTCGCGCCCCGGCCTCGCGCTACCCTGGTTTGGTCACGCCTTAAATAGCGCATGCACCCACGCTGCTGGGCACCCCTACCCGCATCACCGCTGCCGCATACTACTGCCGTCGCCGCTGCCCTGGTCGCCCGCTGCCTTTGCATCGCCATCGCCCGCGCTGGCCACCTTCCCTGCAGCGGCCTAGTGTGCCAGGGCCACACCCCTTGGTTGCCCTCGCCGCGGCTGCCGCCCGCCTCCGCTAGCCTCCGCCGCGCGCGCTCGCGGCCCCCAGCTGTCGCGCGCCACTTCTCTTGCGCCGGCCCACACCCCTGGTTCCCCGTGCGGCCGCCTTCCCGTCCGGAACGCATCCGGCACGGCCTCCGGCCCGACCCCACCGTGCTTCCCGTTGTGGCCGCGGCGCGCTCCGGTGCCCATACGTCATGCCGCGCCCGGGTCCGGCCAATCGTGCGGGCGCCCGCCTCATTAACCGCTACATCGCACGCTCGCTACCCCCGGGGGCCACTGACTTGAGGGGCCCAGCCCCTAAAAAAAGAAACGAAAAAAGTTAGTTAAAATAATTAATTAACTTAATTAATTTAAACATAATTAGTCTAATTATCTAATTAGTTAATTAGTTAGCACTAACAGAAACTGACATGAGGGTCCCCTACCCAGTTGACCAGTCAACAATTGACTTTGTCAACGGGGTCCACTATCAGCCTCTGGTGGCCCTGCTGTGTGCACTCTGCTGGGCGCGCATAGCAATTTCACATTTTTGTTTTGAATTAAAGATAATTCCAAAATATTTTTAAAACTTTGAAAAATCGTTGAAATTAATCCGTAACTCGGATGAAAAAGTGTTATACATGAAAGTTGCTCAGAATGACGAGACGAATCCGACTACGCGGTCCGTTCGTTTGCCACTCAACCCTAGCATAGCGAACCTGCAACTGTGCCCCTCCGGTTTGTCTGTCCAAAAATGCCAAACTTCCAGAAAGCATTCTCAGATGTTATCTCTTTCGCCGGTAACGTGTAGCACCGCGTTAGAACACGTCTAGCTGTGCCCGTGTCATGTTATGCACTTGCTTGCTATGTATTTACTGTTTGTCTCCCCCTCTTCTCTTCGGTAGACCCTGTGATAGCTGCCGATGCCGATGTGATCGACTACGTCGACGACGACCCCTCCTTCTTGTCTGAGCAACCAAGCAAGCCCCCCTTTGATCATCCCGATATCGCTCATTCCATTCTCTCATGCTTGCATTAGGTTTTTCTACTGTTATTGTTTGCTCCTATTCTGATGCATAGCCTGCTTTTGTAACCTGATTATTGTTACCTACCTGCTTATCCTAAACTGCTTAGTATAGGTTGATTAGTGATCCATCAGTGACCCCCACCTTATCCTAGTTGTCACTGCTTCATCATCGACGACTCGAGAAACATGATCGACGACCACAGCCTGACACCTCACATCACACCCCTTTTGTTGCTCGACTCTGTAGAGTTACCATCGAGTGCCGAGGGTGATACCTCATACATCACTCCTGATGAGATCTCTGTAGTGTAGCTATTCGGTCATGGTCATTGAGGGTGATTCCTCCTTAACCACTTCTGATATGACTCTGTTGTGCAAACCCTCAAGTGTGAACCTCGAGGGTGGTTCCTCTTATGTTCGCCTTGATGATTACATCGAGTGGAATCCACCGAGGGTGATTCCTCGGGTTTTCCCCTTGATGTTTTGACACATTGTTACATTGACTTTACTTGAGACCTTTGTAAAAGTCGGGCGGGCCCGGAGAGCACCCGCAAGATAATTACGTGGCACGGCTGGGAATTCTGTGCCCTTGCCGTAAGTCCACAAGACGGGGCGATGGGGTCACATCAATCATGAGTCTCTGCTCGTCTCCGCAAGCTAATAATACACTATGGTTTTGGGTATTTTTTCTGAGTTGGCCTATGGCCTTTACACACTAACCACCACGCGAGAATAGTTATGGGCCTCGACAACGTAGTATCAGCCGAAGCTTTGTCAGACGTCTAGTTCAACATTGGGGTAAGATTGGGCCGGTACCATCCTGTAGTGGTCGAGCCTGGACCCGTCCTGCACGCAACGACCCGGAGTGCAACGGGCGATGGGCCCAGACCCGGGAGTGCTTAGGATGTAGACCGGCAGGGACCTCTCTGCTGAGCCTAGGTAGGGCTATGACGTGTTGATCTTCTGAGGCCGGGCATTGACCTAGAAAAGTGTGTCCGGCCAGAGTAATCAAGCGTGTTGGAAAACATGGTGCACCCATATAGGGAAGATTATCTATTAATAGTCGTCTCCACGGTAATGGATGTTCAGACTTATATCTTGATCTATCATATCTAGAAATGGATACTTGAGATATGTGGCTCCGGGATTGCTTTCTCGCAGGGAGTCGAGGAAGGACCTCTGGGCATTAATACTACAACATGCTTGTTAATTATAAACTGCTATTCTTTACTCTTCTACATGCTATAAGATGCCCTGAGCTACTTGAAGATGCTAGTCTTTGATAGGCTAGGCCTTCCCCCTATTCTGGCATTTTGCAGTTGAGTCCACAGACACAACCCTTCCATTTGATACCAATGCATACTTAGTTTAGATCTAATGCTTGTGAGTACTTTGGATGAGTACTCACAGTTGCTTTGCTGCCCCTTTTCCCCCTTCTTTCTTCTTTCCGGTGGATGCAACCAGAGGGTGGATCCCAAGAGCCAGATGCCACCCCAATCAACTACTACTACTATTACCTCGAGGGTGCCTACTACTACGTGGAGCCCGCCGATGACCATGAGTAGTTAGGAGGTCCCAGGCAGGAGGCCTTGCCTCTTCGATCGTTGATGTTTGTGCTAGCCTTCTTGAGGCAAAACTTGTTTACCTTATGTCTGTACTCAGATATTGTTGCTTCCGCTGATGCTTGTGTATCGAGCTTGTATTCAAGCCCTCGTGGCCCCTGGCTTGTAATATGAAGCTTGTATTATTTTGTTTGTGTCTAGAGTTGTGTTGTGATATCTTCCCATGAGTCCCTGATCTTGATCGTACACATTTGCGTGTATGATTAGTGTACGGTTGAATCGGGGGTGTCACATTATGCTTCTGTTTGAGTTTGACATGTCATTGGCGAGTGTGAGCTTGGCCCTGGATGTATTGTTTTTGCATGATTTTTTAACTGGGCAAAGTTTCTTCTTAATTACTGATACACAAGACAAAGATTTGCCTTTAAGAAAAACACCAACACACGCATGAAAAAGGATGACTATTTTTTTGTTTGAAACAAGGCAAAGGATTTGCCATTTTCATTGATTAAGGAGAAGAGTAAGTTTTTCGACATTACAGCCCCGCCAAAGCGAGAAAGGGACAAATGCCTACTTTCGCGACATCAAATTACACAAATGTCTAGCGCCCACCAGAGCCCAGATAAACGTCTCTTCTTTAATAGCATGCATGATCACCAACACAGGCGCCGCCTTTGCTATGAACACACGTGCATTCCGTTCCTTCCAAATCTCCCAGCCTGCAAGATGGAGTAAGGAGGCCAAGGCTTTCCTTGGCTGCGGATAGTTGGTGAGGATCCCATCCCACCAAGATCTCGCTGTGTCGTAGCTCATCCAAATAATGGTATTGACATCCAGGTGTAGCCATGCAAGGACCTCCATCCAGACCCGAATGGAGAAGCGGCACTTGAACAACAGGTGTGCCATGGACTCATGCACTTGATTGCAAAGTGGGCATCAATCACAGTTTGGCCACCCATGACACTGAAGTCTATCCGCTGTCCAGATCCTATTTTGCGTGACCAACCATGCAAAAAAATTACATTTGGGGTTGACCAAGCCTTCCAGACAATAGTTTGCAAGTTGGATTGAACAAGGCCAACAAATTGTGCCAAGTAGGCCATGTTGGCAGAGTAAAACCCATCGCTTGAGAGCTTCCATAGGATGGTGTCCGGGACACCCGGTTGGATATTGACAGACCAGAGCTTGTTCCAAGGAGCAACAAACTGTTCGAGGTGAACAAGAGATAATCCCGCGCTCGTGTCGATCAAATTTACCTAGTTTTCATCTGCGAGGGCCGAAGCAACAATACCACGCTTCTTCCTGGATAGCTCGAATATTTTTGGTGTGATGTCTTTGGGGCGGATGACTCTATTTTGGCGAGTGAGAACCAACTCTAGAAGGATGACTTTATCACATCGAAGCCGTGAAGAATATCTGACTGATCTGGGTACCAAATTGCAAGGACCTGGATGGAAATGCAATCGGCAGGATAAATTCTTATCAACCAAGGGCAAGCAGTTGGATGCATGCATAATTGATTAGTGCATGTAGAAGCAGATGGATCAATATAACGATGTGGAACCATGTACTTAGGTTAGGTACGCACCTATGTATATGGGTGTGTCCAATTCTTATTTGAATGAGACATAACTAAGTCTCACCTAACTCCTACACCATTCTGAGCCAAGACATCAAGTAGCTGTGTGTTTCCCGCTAGTGCCACATTTGCCACATTTTATACCAGCAAAATAATTACTCACACATCATTGGAGGTTTGTGAGAATTACTTGGAGCCAATATATGCCACTATTACGATCATAATGTTCTATTGAGAGAAAGAGATGGGAATTAGATATTTTAAGAAACATATGAGAATTAATTTGTTCTTGATACCATCTTGTAGGATTTTGCCCATCCTTGTTGGGTTGACCTTTTCTTTACAATATATTTTGTATACTTTTTTGCCCTTTGTTAGATTGAGTTTTTGTGTGGCTGGGTTTTGAGTCCATGGGCAAAAAGAAAGGCGGGGTCAAAAGAAGAAGGCCATGACAAGTTAAAATGCAGAGAACAGAAAAGACGACATTTGTGTGTCTCTAGTTGGACACATCCCGTACTACAATTAACCTACAACTAAGATATAGGTGTGAGAGGTTATGGCATGCCGCGAGGCTCTTGCACCGGTGACTGATCTACATCTTAGCAATATTCAAGTGGCTAAGGGCATTTCTAATCGATCCCCTAAAAGTTAAGGGAGTATCCGGTGGAGTAAAGTTAGTGGAGTAAATTTTTACTCCACTAACGGTGGCCGCACCTAGTCGACCCCCTATAGTTAGTGGGGTAAAAACAAAATTGTGTTGATTTTGTGTCCTAGCCACATGAACTTCAAACACTACACGACACATATCATAAAAACATTTAAAATAAAGAATGCATAGCATAAACTTCATAACATGCAGTTTCATCATCGCGTTTTTCAAATTAAAACATGCAAAGTTCACCCAAAAGACCTCACTTCAAACACAAATGTTTGATCAAAAATCACCACAAACATAGTGTGTACATGTTATGGATCGAGCCAACCAATGGCATGCACCACCACCCCCTCGACCACCACCACTCAAACGAGGTCCTCGGTGAAGAATCAACTCCACCATTTCTCGGCCACCATCAACACCACCACCCCGTAAGCCACCACCATCAACACCACCACCATCACCACCATCATCGCCACCACTCCCTCGGCCACCACCAACACTCTGAAGAGAGGTTTTCAAGATCTCCTCGCGAGTGAGTTCCCAATACTTTCTTGCTGTTCCATCCATTGTGTTTGGATTCGTGAACATCGTATCATGTTATTCAGCCTTCTTGGCATCATGAATCCTCTCCTTCTCAAGTGCAAGCCTACCCTCCTCCACCTTCACCCTTCCTCTCTTCAGCCGCCAACTTGGCCTTCCACTTCTCATCCTGCAATATCTTGAGCTAATTCCACCTCGCCATCTTCTCTTCTTTGTGTTCGGCTGTCAACACCTTCTTGGTCTTGATCATTGCCACAAGTTCTTCCTTGTAAGTGCTGCCGAATGCATTTTTCTTCTTTATTTCTTTTGCAATCTTGTTTCCTTCTGGTCTACTGTTGGCATCTTCGTCAACATCATCCTCCTCCTTAATGGATATGCTCAACCTTTATCTCTTTGGAGTGGTCATCACGATTCTTTGGATCCACTTCTCGTTCTTGCATAGCTCTTTTGTGGCAATGATGTAATGTGAAGGGCTTGTGGCCAAACTTGGTGTTTCTATGCTTGAATAGTTCTTGGATGTAGGGGCATACTATGACACTTGCACACCTCTCGGTGGTAAATGATTCACTTAGTTGATGCAATAGGACAATCAGTTGCATTGGTATTGAGTGGTGATCCAACGATATCCAAGAGAACCTTGCGTACGGCTTGATCACACATCGACAGAGTTGTTATCGCGCTCGATAATTCTCTCCCAAAACATGGTCTTGGTTTGATCCATTTTGATCGTTGCATCCATGGAGATCGTGCAACAAGCATCACGAGGAGCAATATCCTCCGTTTGGTTGTAGTTGGCAGCGCGGGACCTTGGCACCTTCGTGCTTGCTCCGGTGACCTCAACAACTTCCTCTTCCTCGGCCAACCCCTCATCGGCCACCACCTTTTTAGCCTCCTCCTCGGCCTCATCCTCTTCCCCGGTCACCTCTTGCTCCATATCTTGATGCCAAAATGAGTCGTAGTTGAGCTCATTGATGTCTACAATGCAACTTTATTTTTGTAGACACGTGTTGGGCCTCCAAGCACAGAGTTTTGTAGGACAGTAGCAATTTTCCCTCAAGTGGATGACCTAAGGTTTATCAATCTGTGAGAGGTGTAGGATGAAGATGGTCTCTCTCAAACGACCCTGCAACCAAATACAAGAAATCTCTTGTGTCCCCAACACACCCAATACAATGGCAAATTGTATAGGTGCACTAGTTCAGCGAAGAGATGGTGATAAAAGTGTAATATTGATGATAGAAATATGTTTTTATAATCTGAATAAATAAAAACAGCAAGGTGGCAAATAGTAAACGGGCACAAAAACGGTATTGCAATGCTTGAAAATGAGGCCTAGGATCCGTACTTCTGCTAGTGCAACCTCTCAACAATGCTAATATAATTGGATCATATAACCATCCCTCAAAGTGTGATGAAGAATCACTCCAAAGTTCCTATCTAGCGGAGAACATAAGAATAAATTGTTTGTAGGGTACGAAACCACCTCAAAGCTATTCTTTCCGTTCGATCTATTCAAGATTTCGTACTAAAATAACACAAAGCTATTCTTTCTGTTCGATCTATCCTAGAGTTTGTACTAAAATAACACCAAAGCAAATTCATATTCATAATACTCAATCCAACACAAAGAACTTAAAAGAGTGTCCCAAGATTTCTAGTAGAGAAACAAAGACAAGAACGTGCATCAACCCCTATTCATAGATTACCCCAATGTCACCTCAGGAATCCGTGAGTTGAGTGCCAAAACATATATCAAGTGAATCAATACGATACCCCATTGTCACCACGAGTATTCAATTGCAAGACATATATCAAGTGTTCTCAAATCCACAAAAGTATTCAATCCGATAACAACGAAATCTCAAAGGGAAAAACTCAATTCATCACAACAAGATAGAGAGGGGAAAAACACCATATGATCCGACTATATTAACAAAGCTCGCGATACATCAAGATCGTGACATCTCAAGAACACGAGAGAGAGAGAGAGAGAGAGAGAGATTAAACTCATAGCTAATGGTACAAACCCTCACCCTCGAGGGTGGTCTACTCCCTCCTCATCGTGGTGGCTTCCAGGATGATGAAGATGGCCACCGGAGATGATTCCCCCCTCCGGCAGGGTGCCGGAAAGGGTCTAGATTGGTTTTCGGTGGCTACATAGCCTTGCGGTGGCGGAACTTTTGATCTAGGTTAACCCCGGGTTTCTGGAATTTTTGGGAATTTATAGGGTAAAGAGGGGGTGTGGGAGGCCACCGAGGTGGGCACAACCCACTTGGGCGTGCCTGGGCCCCCAGGCGCGCCCCCTCGGGGCACCCCCAGGTGCTGCTCTGACCCGTTGGATGTCTTCTGGTCCATAAAAAATTCACAAAAAGTTTCGCGGTGTTTGGACTCCATTTGATATTGATTTTCTACGATGTAAAAAACAAGCAAAAAATAGCATCTGGCACTGGGCACTGGGTCAATAGGTTAGTCCCAAAAAATGATATAAAGTTAATATAAAATGATTATAAAACATCCAAGAATGATAATATATTGGCATGAACACTTCATAAATTATAGATACGTTGGAGACGTATCAGCATCCCCAAGCTTAATTCCTACTCGTCCTCGAGTAGGTAAATGATAAAAGAATTAATTTATGAAGTGTGAATGCTAGAAAAGTGCATAAGTTTGATCAATGATAATTTCAATCACTTTTCCTAGCATCATAACATCAATTATTTCTTATAAAACTTCTCATGTTAAAGTAGCAACCAATTCACATGTTAAGGTTCAAATGATGAATTCTCTTGAAACTCAACAACATATGTTCTTATTCACCAAGCAATTGTAATTCAACTTATTCAATGGAGTTTAATAAGATCTCCACATACTCAACCATCTTATAGTCTTCTAGGATTTCTAACACTCACCGCATACACATGAGCAAAACGTTTCAACTGGACACATAGAAAGATAGGGGCTTATAATTTCGCCTCCAACGTATTCACCTCAAGGGTGATGTCAACAATAATAACTCATGCTACCCATATCCAACTGGATATATGTGCCTAGATCTTTCCTCACCACATGATGCTTGCCAAAAGAGAAAAATCAAAAGGAATAGAGAGAAGAACTTTAACTCTTTGCATAAAAGTAAATACATAAAGGTAAAAGATATGCCCTTCGCAGAGGGAAGCATAGGTTTCCATGCGCTTATTTGTTTGTATGCACAACCCCTTAGTGCAAAAGAACATCACGTTGTATTGCCCCTTGTGATGGCAACCTTTATTATGCAGTCTGTCACTTTTATTCTTTACCATCACAAGTTCGTACAATGCTCAATTTTCTCTTACACTAAATGATCTCACACTTTTAGAAGCAATTTTTATTACCTTATTGCACTGATGACAACTTACTTCAAGGATCTTGCTCGATACTTAGGTAGTATGGTGGACTCTTGAAAATAAGATTTGGGTTTAAGTGTTTTGGATGCACAAGTAGTATCTCTACTTGGTGTAGAATTTTTGGCTAGCAAAGATGGGGGACAAGCACCACATGTTGAAGGATCTATGACAATATAAATTCTATGTGAATATGAACAAACATAAACCATTACATTGTCTTCCTTGTCCAATGTCAACAATTTTGGCATATAATATTTTGATGGGGGCTCACAATCACAAAAGATTTCCAAGATAGTGTATTTGCATGTGAAAGTTCTCTTCCTTATACTATTTATTCATGAATTGCTTGTATGACCAATATTGTGATTGTCAAGCCTCAAAAGATTTCAGTTTATAAACCCAATGTGAAGCTACCACTAGGCATGATATGATTTCAACTTCATGATATTTAATTTTTTCAACAATTTACTCATAGGATATAAGTGAAGCACAAGAGTAAATAACAAGCTACTCCAAAAAGATATAAATGAAGATCATGAGCATAATATTTATTCCTCTCAATTAATTTAAGTGAAGCAAGAGAGAATTTATTCAAAAAAATACTAAATCACACCATGCTCAAAAAGGTATAAGTGAAGCACTAGAGAAATTCCATAGAAAAGAGCTTCGTTGACGGGATGTGCGTGCCGCTTACTTAGCCTCCCTGGCAACTATTTGAGGACTCTATTTTTTAAAAAAACTTTCAAATCTAAGTATTTTATTAAAACAACAAGCAAAACAAAACAAAATGACATTCCAAGAATAGCACACATCATGTGAAGAAGCAAAAACTTAGGCTCAACCAATACTAACCGATAATTGTTGAAGAGGAAAGGTGGGATGCCTATCGGGGCATCCCCAAGCTTAGATGCTTGAGACTTATTGAAATATTATCTTGGGGTGCCTTGGGCATCCCCAAGCTTGAGCTTTTGTGTCTCCTTAATTCTTCTCATATCATGATTTTCCTAAATCTCAAAAGCTTCATCCACACAAAACTCAACAAGAACTCGTGAGATAAGTTAGTATAAACCAATGCACAACCTTATCATTCTCTACTGTAGTGATACATCTCCAACGTATCTACTTTTTCTCACACTTTTCCTCTTGTTTTGGACTCTAATTTGCATGATTTGAATGAAAACTAACCCCGAACTGACGCTGTTTTTAACAGAACTACCATGGTGTTGTTTTTGTGTAGAAGTAAAAGTTCTCGGAATGGAACGAAACTTTGCGACGGATTTTTATATAATATATAAGAATTTCTGGAGCCAAGACCTACCGGAGAGGGGCCCCTAGGTGGGAACAACCCACCAGGGCGCACCACCCTCTCCTGGCGCGCCCAGGTGGGTTGTACCCACCTGGTGGCCCAACAGACCTCAACCCTGACACAATAAATTCCTATTTTCAGAGAGAAAAAATCAGGGAAAGAATTATTGTGATCCACGAGACGGAGCCGCCGCCAAGCCCTGTTCTTCCTCGGGAGGGCAGATCTAGAGTCCGTTTGGGGCTCCGGAGAGGGGGATCTTCGTTCTTCGTCATCACCAACCCTTCTCCATCGCCAATTCCATGACGCTCCCCACCGGGAGTGAGTAATTCCTTCGTAGGCTCGCTGGTCGGTGAGGAGTTGGATGAGATTCATCATGTAATCGAGTTAGTTTTGTTAAGGCCCGATCCCCGGTATCCACTATGTTCTTAGATTGATGTTGCTATGACTTTGCTATGCTTAATGCTTGACACTTTGGGCCCGGGTGCCATGATTTCATATCTGAACCGTTTATGTTATCATCATTATATCCATGTTCTAGATCCGATCTTACAAGTTATAGTCACCTACTACGTGTTATGATCCGGCAATCCTGGAGTGACAACAACCGGGCCCACTCCCAGTGATGACCGTAATTTGAGGAGTTCATGTATTCACTATGTGTTAATGCTTTGTTCCGATTCTCTATTAAAAGGAGGCCTTAATATCCCTTAGTTTCCAATATGGACCCCTCTGCCATGGGAGGGCAGGACAAAAGATGTCATGCAAGTTCTTTTAATAAAGCACGTATGACTATTTACGAAATACATGCCTACATTATATCGATGAACTGGAGCTAGTGCCATATCGCCCTGGGTTATAACTGTCTCATGATGAATATCATCCAACAAGTCGTCGATCCAATGCCTACGAACTTCTCATTATTGTTTCTGCTAAGTTACTGTTGCTATCATCACTGTTACACTTACTACAAAATTACTGCTATCACTGTTACTGTTACTAGTGCTACTATCACTACTATCAAAACTATCAAACTACTTTGCTACTGATCACTTTGCTGCAGATAATTAATCTCCAGGTGTGGTCGAATTGACAACTCAGCTGCTAATACCTTCAAATATTCTTTGGCCCCCTTGTGTTAAATCTATAAATTTGGGTTGAATACTCTACCCTCGAAAACTGTTGCGATCCCCTATACTTGTGGGTTATCAAGACCTTTTTCTGGCGCCGCTACCGGGGATCATAGCTATATTTGTCAAGTCACTTGGGGTTATTATCATATTATCACTATGAAGAATCTGAAGGATCCTAAGACTAAGATATTTCCCTCAAGCACGAGGGGAGGTAAGGAACTGCCATCCACTTCTGCTTTAGATTCACCTTCTATTATGAATAAACTTGCAACACCACCACATGCTATTAATTTTGATATGTCGCAAGTTATTGATGATGCTACTACTACTATGAATGATGCTTATGATGATGCTAGTACCTTGCTTGATAATGATGATGTGCCACTTGGTGAATTTCTTGATTAAAAAATTGCTAGAGTTATACAACATGATGTTGTCGAATCTGATGATGAGCTTGAAACTAAATCTCCTGAAACACCTGCTAGAACTAGCCTTCCTAGATATGAATTGCCTAAGGTACCGGAAGGGTATGTTATGTGTGAAGAAACAACTAGAGATATTCTTGCTTGCAATGGTATAGATGATCAAGTGAAATTACTACACAAGTATAAAGAAAAATCTCTAAATGCTAGAATGAAATGTGATCCTAAGTTTGCTACTTCGCCTATTGAAAGTGCGTTATATCGACTAGAGGGGGGGTGAATAGGCGATTTTTATGAAAGTCTTCAAAACGTGGAAGTTATGAAGACAAACGATAGAAATAAACCTATTACCATGCAGCGGAAGGTAGAATACACTAGGCAAACCATAGTCAAGTATTCAATGGAGTGAAAGCACAATGACTAATAGTAGCAATGTACTAAGGATCAGGTAGGAAGATATTATGAAGCCAAATAGAACACGCAGTCACTCAGTGAAGATAAAAGATAGTGCAATCATACAATGACTTCACAAGGACCAACAGTAAGTAAAGGGAAGGAAAGGATGAAACTAGTGACACGTTGAAGACAATGATTTGTTGGACCAGTTCCAGTTGTTGTGACAACTGTACGTCTGGTTAGGGCGGCTAGGTATTTAAACCTGAGGACACATAGTCCCGGACACCCAGTCCTAAACACGCAGCTCAGGACACCCAGTCCTCACCGTATTCCCCTTGAGCTAAGGACACACAGACCTCGCCCAATCACTCTGGTAAGTCTTCAAGGTAGACTCCCAAACCTTCACAGACTTCCTTCACCAGCGATCCACAATGTCTCTTGGATGCTCAGAACACGACGCCTAACCGGCTGGAGGATTCACAGTCCTCAAGTGTTATAAGTCTTCAGATAACACAGACAAGAAGACTTAAGTGATGCCTAATTCTCTTTGGCTCTGGGTGGTTAGGGCTTTATCCTCGCAAGGAATTCTCTCTCGAAGGCTTCGAGGTGGGTTGCTCTCAAACGACAAAAGCCGTACACTAACTCTGAGCAGCCAACCATTTATGGTTGTAGGGGGTGGGCTATTTATAGCCACTAGGCAACCCGACCTGATTTGTCTGAAATGACCCTGGGTCACTAAGGAACTGACCCGTGTTCCAACGGTCAGATTTCAAACTCACACGGCAACTTCACTTGGGCTACAAGCAAAGCTGACTTGTCCGACTCTGGACAAGATTCGCTATCATAGTCTTCACTCGAAGACATAGGTTTTGGTTAAGCATCACTTCAGTCATTCTGACTGGTTCTCTTGGACCCCACTTAACAGTACGGTGGTTCCTATGACTCAACAAAGAAGAAAAAGAACTACGAAAGATCTAAGTCTTCGAGCTCCATAGGCTTCATGCGATGTCTTCTCTTGTCATAGTCTTCAATGTGAATATCTTGATATACCACCTTTGACATCAATGTCTTCATACATGTTTAGGGGTCATCTCTGGTAGGAAAACCGAATCAATGAGGGACTTCTACCTGTGTTATCCTGCAATTCTCACAAACACATTAGTCCCTCAACTAGGTTTGTCGTCAATACTCCAAAACCAACTAGGGGTGGCACTAGATGCACTTACAATCTCCCCCTTTTTGGTGATTGATGACAAACTAGTTGAAGTTTTCAACGGGGAATATAATATGTGAAATTGTAAAGGATAAGGAATTGTCTTCATAAGTTGCAAGGGCTCCCCCTGAAGATGTGCATATGAGTAATTTTCTTTTGGAATGCAAATGCACATGGCAGGTTGTGCTTGTGGAGATCCTCTTCAACTTATGATGACAATCCACTATGCATGTGAAGGTATTTGAAGATAATGACATGCATAATGGAAAATGGACGTCTGCAAAATGATCTAAGTGCGGAATTTATCGTCGCACATGCGGAATTTATGATCGCATCACAAAATGGCAAATAAGTAGCAGACGACCATCGAGTTTAAGTGTTACAACTCAAAGAACCAAATGTATCAAAACGAGAGTTGTAAACATGAAGCAAAACATGAAGCACCCGCCCTATGGACCCGCTTGAAGACTATCAAACTCATATGCTTCTCCCCCTTTTGTCAGTAAGGACCAAAAAGGTTTGACGACATAGAGCCTCAACTCGTTCCCATGAAGAGTAGGTGAAGCAGCAGGGTCGTCGGTGGTGTTCGGCGGTGCAGAAGAACTTGGAGCAGTGTTGAAGCGTGCTGAAGGAGGTGGCGGTGAAGTAGCATCGTCTTCATCCTCGATCACTCTGGCATTCATAGTTGCAGCAGAGGAAGAGAACTCAGAGTCTTGAAGAGATGGAGTATGTCGCAGCACTGCCCCTCAAGGAGGTGTGGAGTCAAACTTGAAGCGCTTAGAGAAGCCATCCTCATGAAGATCATCTTCAGAACACATCAGCGTCAGCCCTTTCCATGTGCGTCGAGAGGTTTCATGGGCAACAAAGGCATTCTTGGTGGCAAGATTGCGAATGCGATTAACATCCACCAAGAGGCTTTGCATTTGACGCTTCAGCCAGTCATGATGCCTATCCTGTTTCTGATGAAGAGCCACAAGAAGCTCTCGGTCATTGAGAACACGAGTGCGCTTCTTGGGTCGTTGGGCAATGGTGCTATCAGTGGCTTCAGTGAGTGCAGGATGCGGTGCACGTGTAGTGCCAGCCAAAGGATACACACGAGTGACTGCTTCAACTCCTTCAATGTTCTGAGAAAAACTTTGATGCTCTGCATTCTAAAGACATAGAGGTTCCTTGGCAGGCTCATGATAGATGGCTTCAATAGACATATCCACATCAGGCAGAAAAATCTGATGATTGCGAGCAGATGGCTGATTTGAGATAGCGGAGTGAAGTTTAATCAGCCGCATTACCCATGGGGCGTAGAACTTCAAGCCAAACAGATCAGAGCCTGATGCAGCAAGTTGGCAAATGAAGAAGTCATGTGCATTGAAGCATTTGCCATGAAGAATATAGAAGACCAAAGTCTTCATTGCACCTTCCAGCTTGGCATGTGAAGAGTGCCCTTTGATGGGCCAGAGAGTTCGCCTTATGATGTGATAAATAGTCCTTGGCAGATACTCTAGGTATTCAACAAAGAACTCTTTGGGATGTGCAACATCTTGGGGCAATGGCTTCATCATACTGAGCATCTGACTCATGTTAGGTTCAGGCTTCTGAAAGATGCTCTCCACAGCTTCATTGTGAAGTTGACAGCCAGATTCATAGAGATCGCCAGGAGTGGGTAGACCAGTGAGCTCAATGATGTCAAAGGCTTTGGCTTCATTATGAACATTTCCTGTCATCCACTCCAGGACCCAAGTCTTCGGATCTCTGTTATACCCGCGGATGTGAAGTGTGGCATAGAATTGGAGCAGCAACTCTTCATTCCAATGCTCTTGGTCAGTGACGAACGGCAGCAATCCAACCTCTTTGAAGCAATCCAGAGCTTTTTCCAGACAGGGCAGACCAGCTATTGCTTCAATGTCAAGACGCTTGTGTGGGAAGATGCGACCTTGATTGTAAAGAATGCAAGAGTAATAGCTTCGCTGCGGATAGCTCCAGAACCGATCAGATGATATTCTTTCCCTTGAGTAGGGGTTCCTGGAGCTATTGAAGAAAGTGTTGTTTGCTTTGAAGCCATTAATATTGAAGGATCCAGGTGCTGATGCAGGACCTGGGAACCTGGGCAATCTTGGGATTGGCTTCTGTACCTGAGGCCTGTGCTCAACATGATAGTCGAACTGAGGACCGACAGCAGGCGCAGGAATAGAAGCAGTGGGATCAGTGGCTTTGCTGACTTCTAGTGCTTTTGTTGGTGAGGGCTCCACATTAGCTTCAGCCATGACAATGTCAGTGGCTTCATTGGTGTTGGTGGTGGCAGCCTCAAGATTTTCAACCTCCACTTGACGAGCTGGAGGGTCAGTCACAGTCACGTTCTCCTCGAGAACCGCTTCTTGGTGGGACAGGGGACTAGCAGCTTGTGGGGCTTCTTCTTCATCGGATGATGCAGCCGGAATGTCTTTAGCAGCTTTAGCTTCAGACCCAGAGATTGGAGGCCTTGGTCCTTTGCGAAGTCTGCGCAACGCTGGTGACGCCAATGTAGTTGGAGTTGGCTGGGCCTCAAAGTCTTCTTCCTCTTGTGGGCGATCAGCCCATGAAGCATCCTGAGCAATTGGCGTCAGAGGACGACCAATGCTGATGAGCTCGCTATGCTCGAGCTGAGGAAGGACTGCATCATCTTCAACATGGTCATGGTGACCAATGTCTTCAGCAGCGATGGGATCAGCTGCTGGAAAGTCTTCAGCTTCATGAGCAGTGGGCTGTGTAGACGGTCTCGAGCTGAGAGAAGAGAAGAGAGAGACCCGACGACTGTTTTCGGAGACCGAAAACGTCCGACGAAAAGACCGGCTATAATGCCGCTATAGTTTAACGGTTGGACTATCAAACGAACTCCGAATGCGATGAAACTGGACAGGCGGTCTATCTACACTATAATAAGACCACACGTCAACTCTCATCCCATTCCGAGAACATTTTCCAGCCACTTAGAAAATAATATATCGGACATGCCGCGGGCGCGTGCAAGTGTGTCTGGGCTCAGAACGGACAACAGAAGGAACGAGGAGACCGGGACGGATGCAAGTTTTGAAAACATGATGATGCAATGCATATGATGACATGACAAGATGCAACACGCAAGCAAAGACAAGGCAAACAACAACGAATAACTGGAAGACACCTGGCACATCGGTCTCGGGGCGTTACATTAGTATACTTTGTAAGCTTTCTTGTTGCTTCTGTCTGGGTGAATAGTACTGACCACCACCTACTTTTTTAGGGAATAACCTGTCTTTATGTTGATGTTCCGGATTGTGAGATCATAATTTGGAGTCAGATGAATCCCGTGCGTACTTTACTTGGTTTCCCGACAGGAGACATGACTATTGTGCTGCTATATGAAGCACCCGTTGGCATTGCAATTTTCTCTTTTGATGGGGACTACCTCAATGATCCAGCAAAGGTTCTTATTTTTTCCTTACTGATGCTCCTTAAGATTTGGCTGTCCTCAATGAAAAACTCAAGATCATCTAATCGATTACTCTGCTTTTTCAACAGGACTTTTGGTAATGCTTGCCACCGCTTGTTAGTAACGCTCCCATTTTTTAATCAATGATCCTGACTCCTTTCATGATTTAGACACTTGTGTTATACTATATTTGACAAGCTTCTTAATTATCTTCTGTGGTTATTTCTCAGAGTCTAAAAGAATTCAATGAAATGAGACGGTGCCCTCCCGAGTTGACATAGCTAATAATGCTATTGACGATCACCTGGCCAAGAGGCTCACCGACTTGTGTGGTTATGAGAAGAAGTTAGTTGTAGGGTGTACTGAATGTAAAGTAATAATTGAAAAGAACTTGGTTAGTATAACTTTATAAGCTTTCTTGTTGCTTGTTAGGGTGAACAATATATTGATCACGATTTGATTTTTCAGGGAATAACATGTCTGCATGTTGACGTTCCGGATTGTGAGATGAGAATTTGCACTCAGAAGAAGCCCATGCGTACTTTATCGCCTAAAAGACTATCAGATCCTACTGAAGATTCAACGATATTCTTACATCAACATGGCATTACTTGCAAGCTCGAGACGGTGAGCTTACCTCTTTCCCTTCCTTATTTCTCACAAGTTGATGTTCTCCCTTGTCAATGTTAGTACTTTATCTTCTTTCCTACTGTTCTCATCTTCTATAGCAAGCATTAATAAATCTCCTTTGGTTATGCGACGCTAAGATTTCTTGACTTATTGTGTACTTTATTTTCATAGACATACCGTACTGTAAGTTGACAATTGAGAACCTCATTTTGTTATATTCAGCGTTGTACCACCTTCTAGAAATTTTTAACCTTTATTTTTGTTTTTTTCACCTAAAGCAAATGCTCCTCTTTATCTAGGTTATAGATTATTCTTAAAGAAGCTCATTGCTTGCATCAAATCGAATTGCGTAAAAAGAAAAATTTGAAATTCTTGCACCTTCTTCTTAAGGATTTTATGATTAAATATGGGATTGACACTGAGAATTGGATTCTGATCCAATTTGCAACATCTGTGAAGATTATCATTTTATGCCCCTGGAGCATCAGGTATGTCTGCATGCTTAATTCACTCATTTTTTGTGCAGTAGGAGTAGTTGCTAGAAATTTACTGAATTTTCTTTCCAGTAGTTGCACTGAATTCCAAAGAAAGAGTACTCTAGGAGTACATGGAGTTGATGCACTGAATTTAGTTTGCAGTAGATGGACTGAAATTTACTGAATTTTGTCTACAGTAGGAGTATTTGCAATTCTGAACTGCTAGGAGTACTTGTAGAAGAACTTTGCTGGTGCACCATGCATATAACTTGAGCAAAGTGCCCTCTGAATTTATATGCACTTAGCACTTCTGTTCATGCCCTCATCTGTTCATGGCCCAGGAGTAAAGGAAAAGGAACAAACATAAATAAGCTACTTCTATACCATTAATCCAGTGGGGTATATCATTATTGCTTTGACCATCTGTACCATCAATTATTGAAGAAGCAATGGCCACATTTCATTTTGATTAACAGTGACTAATTTAACTTGAGATGCAAATAACCAAATTGGTGTAACTGGAGTTCTAATACCAAGATACTCATCGGTCAAAAAATGACATAGTAAACAAAAATAAATAACATTGACTGTGCCTGATTTGGGGCCACATCATAAATATTTCTCTAATGTAGAACACTCCAGTGGGGTCTAGTTTTACAAGAACGGAGTGATCAAGGCAGTGTGCAATTTGTGCCGGAAAACAAAGCCGGGTTTAGATGTAGTAGATGATTGATTACAAAACAACAAAAGAATAATATACATAAGAAAACCAGCAAAACGATAAATAATGTCACATACAGCAAAATTTGGCAACTTGCAAAGTCACAAATCCGAGGCAATATTATTAATACTTGCCTTGTAGTATAAACATAATAAAGTTCAATTGCAAACATCGAAAGATAGAGATATGGACAAAGACACCAAAGAGCACCAAATTACCTATAGCATAAGAGTAAATCCTCTCACATATTTAAGAGCGGACTTCAGCCTGTAAGGACTTCCTTATAGACGATGTTCTTCATCGAGGTCTGTAAGGACAAGGCAGGTCTTTTTCACTTCTTAGATTTACCGCTTTGCTTCTTGGCATTCTCCTTCTCCTTCTCAATGAGGATCTTTATATTTCTCTTTGCGGTTGCTCGAGACAATGCGACATAGGGTTGACCATGAGAGAACACCTGATTAGGTAGGTACACGCCAACAATCGGAATCGTCTGGCCTTGAGCCTTGTTAATCGTCATAGCAAAGCTAAGCCTTACAGGAAATTGCTTCCTCTTGAACTTGAATGGAAACATGTCGTTGTCAGACGGGCATAGGGGTATTCGAGGAAGGAATACCCTCCTACCTGCGTGTTGTCCGATCACGATTTCTGCGTCGATGGCGTTCCTCTCAAAACCTCGCACCACAAGCCTCGTCCCGTTACACAAACCATTAGCCGGATCAATATTCCTCAGAAGTATGACAGGGTAGTTGAGCTTAAATTTGAGTGCATGCAGAGGCAGACCGTTGGGAGTCAATCCATTTAGGAACTCGGGAGCGTAGTAGCCATACGGGTCGTCTTCTGCACTGTCAAAGCTATGGTAGATTACTTCTCCCCGAAAACGCTCTACCATGCGTATGTTTATCTTGTCAACATTGTCGTTCGTGGTGGAGAGGATTGCGCGTGAAGTCATGTAATTCGGATCGGACATGTTGTCATCTAGTCTCCGAAACACATGGTCAATCAGCTTCTCTAGGTCATCACCCTCGCCTGTAGACGGCACACAAATATCTTCAGGGAGTCGTATGTTCCCTTGATCATCAACTTCCTCGGTGCCATTGCCTACCCTTAGCAAGTAATCCGCAAACCAGCTATCATTATGAGCCCTCATGTTGGTGACGAGCCTTAGCTGGCGCATACCCTTCCAGAGGTGTGAACTTCGGAGGGTTGCATCGATTATCTGACCCCGGGACCCGCTCCTGACGACCGGAAGCACCTGCCTGAAGTCCCCACCAAACACAACAGTTTTTCCTCCAAAGGGTCAGTCCCGTCTTCCCATGATGTCACGCATGCTGTTGTCCAGTGCCTCGACCGCCTGTCGCTTAGTCATGGTGGCCTCGTCCCACAGTATCAATGAGGCCATCCTCAGTAGCTTGGCGGTATCACTCTGCTTCGTGAAGGTGCATGAGGCACCATCGTCGCAGCTCAATGGGATCTTGAACCTCGAGTGGGCAGTCCTGCCTCCAGGCATGATGGAAGCGGCGACGCCTGACGTCGCGGTAGCGATAGCGATGTTTCCCTCGCTTCGAACCTTGGTGAGCAACGCCCTGTACAGGAAGGTCTTCCCTGTACCTCCCGGGTCATCAACAAAGAACACACCCCCATCACCGCGTTCAACAGAAGCTAGTATCTCGTCATATGCAACCCTCTGCTCAGGGTTTAGCGATGAAGCCAATTTAGTGTCGTTGATGTCAAAATCGACGTTGGATTCCTCGATCACTTCTCTGGCCTCGCCCTCGGTTGGGTCGAACGCATCATCAATGCATGGAAGAGCGAAATCAGCTATGTCTTTGCCCATGGACTGCAACATACCCCTAATGTCAAGCAACACCATCTGTTCCACCTCAATCGGGCACGTGTGTGATCGCCGATAGTCATCAGGCATAGGCTCGAAGTGCCTATACCATAAACCACACACGTCGCCTGGCTCACAGTGCACCAAAATTGTTGCGAAGAGCCTCCTGAGCGAACATGGCATCGCCCACTGCTCTACCTCGGTAAGACAGTCGTCGAGCGTGTTATCTGCCTCGATGAGTCCCAACCTTTCGGCAGCCTCTCTAAAGCTCCCGCATAGCCTACTGTCCACGGTGAGTAGGTCCTCATAGGATGTCTTGCCAGCAACATGGTTTAGCAGCACACGCAGATAGTATCGCTCCCCCTCGGCAGGATTGGCAGACACAATTCGACCTATCTGATAACGCTCCACCCGCTCTTTCCAATACTTTTTACCCTTCTGCCATGTGAACCTTCCAGGAAAATCCTTGTACAATATATTCCTAGCCCACGAGTGGTTTTGGTTAGCTTTGAAATACTCTGTCAACATGGATTTGGAAGCATTCTTAGAGGCGACTACGTCGGTCAAGTGAGCTTGCTCATTGAATGCCACCCTGTGCATATTCGGGGGATGAAGAGGCAACTGTAGGACAGGCGGGTCATTGGCACACAAGGGGAAGCCAAATAACCTCCACACCGCCTCTGGAGGAGTAACGCACCTCGCGTCTACGTATCTTTTGATCTCATCAATGTTACCATCGGCGTCAGGCTGGTCGATGCTGAAAGAAGCCCTATCATGGCCCTTGTATATGTACTTGTAAAGGTATTTGACGGCCTTTATGCTGGAGCAAACCTCAACATTGATGTGGCAATTGAACATCCGCAGAAGGTAAGGGTTATACAGCACAACCCATCTGTTGTCCAACATTTTACCTCGGACCTTAGCCTGCCGACCATTATCTCGACGACGATAAACTGGGTATGAGTCCTTGCCCTGTGCCGTGTTTTCATTGAATGGCCGCGGGTATCTGCACTTGCACTCGTTCTGTTGCATGCACACATTTTTGGAGTTGAGAGCACCACATGGTCCGTGCATCATATGCTTCACCACCAAGGCGTGGAGTTCAGGATACTTCTGCTTGTCTGGGAGCTCAGCAGAAATGAGTCGGTCGTACTGCTCCGGAACGACAAGCTTATAGGCAGAATCCATGATCAACAAAAAGTGTGCATGGGGGAGGCCCCTCTTCTGGAACTCGACTACATATACATGTGCGACAACAACACCCAGGATATTCTTCTTGAACAACATCTCTTTCATAGCCTCTAGCTTGCCATGGAACACACGAGCCACAAGATCAGGTCGGTCTTGCACTGTCTGACCAGGAAACAACTCATTCATTATCTCTTCCTAGTTAGGGTTGCAGGTCATGGTCAAGAAGATGCCAGGCTTCCCGTAGGTATGGACAATTGCCATGGCATCCATATGCCTCCGCTTTATGTCGCGGTCGCCACCTGGGTACGTTCCAGGGAGCACTATCCTTACTCCAACAACGCTTGCCCGGGTCTCCCCGGATGTAATTGCATCAACAACTCCTTTATACAGGTCGGCACGGATCTTTGTCTGGTTCTTCCTGTACCATTTCAACCTACAACTCACAATATTGATGTACATGTCCACCCCCCATTGCTGGAGCAATCGTCCTCCACAGAGTATGGGATTGAATATCCCAGGTCGTGTCTAGAGCATGTAACAGTAATAGTCTCTCACCGAGACGCATAACCTGCTATTCTCCTCTGCACAGGATGAGTAACACGGACATTAGGATTGATATGAGAAGTATACAACTCATCTAAATGACATAATACGCATAAGGCTTACCTGCATCCTCATCATCATCATCATCATCATCACGTCTACCTCTTGGTTGTTGCACAACCGGCCAAGGGACATCATGTTTAGGAAGTTTCGGGTGCCACCCGAGCTCCCCCCTTGGGTAGAAGAGTGGGTAAGAGAGCGGGTCATACGAGCCAGCCGTCACATGTATACTGTGCCTCTGGTTGTCATTCCCGCAAAGTGTAATCCTACGATCGAACCTCTTCGCTAGGTCAGTGCCCTCCACCCAAATTGCAGCGACCTCAGATGACAGAGGTCTATTATATTTCCGTTGGTCTAGTCTCTGGTCAGTGTTGAGGTCTATCCTGTAATCATCGAGGTTGTCCCTGTGCGCACCCAAACTCCTAAACTGCTGGGAGCACGGGTTTTCCCTGAGTATGTCCACCAACTTTCTGACAACATCCTGGTCTAATTGCTCGGTGGCAGCCTTGCGATGGGTTAGGCCTAGGTCGTCGTCGTAGAAGTACAACTGTAGATGATCTGGACGTGATGTTAGCCCGAAGGAATGAACGTTGTGGTAGATGGTGCTGTGCGCCCGGAATGTGTACACCCCAGACTTCATGTTTGTGTAGCTTTCATCAAGGCTGACGCCGAGAGTTGTGAAGGAGAAGTGGCCGTTGAAGAACCGTATGTTCTCCCGAAAATGCCTTGAGTCCGCATCCATGCTAGACCAAAGCCTCATTAGCTCCGGGATGGGCTCCAGTTGCTTCAGTTGGATCTGCCCACTGCCACAGCAGAATCCCGGGGCCTCGGACACAAACTTCTTGGCCTTGCAGTGATCGCAATTTGCGGCGTGTTTCGGGTTGTGTGTGTGGCCTGGGAGGTTTGAGTAGACATAGTCCAATGGATCATGGTCGACACAGGTATTGTGACATGAGTCTTCCAATTCGTCGTGCTCCATGTCATCAGCATCTGAGCCTGTCAACAATGTTTATAATTAGTGTTATATTCCCAACAGGTGGATGTTGCTCAAGTGGGTGTACATACCTTCACCAGCAAACAGGTAATACTCATCGTCAAAGAGGCTGTCAGGGTTGACATTATCATTCATGAGACGACTAAGGTAAGCGTCCATGTCGTCTGCTCAGTTGCGAAACCAATAAATGAGGGTTCAGTCTCAAGGGACGCAAGGAGAGTAAGGACGAGAGTGTTACCTTCACTTCTGATCGTGTACTCCGGTGTGCTAGATGAGGTCGAGGCACCGTGTGCTTCAACTCCAGTAGGTTGTTTGATCTCGGTCATGTCCGGTTTGGAGATGGACCTGATGGTTGGGGTCTTCACCCTACCTGCAAACCTTTCATTACGCCGATCTAGTAGAGCATTCCTCTCACCACGTGGTACCAGCGTACATGTTTTTTGCTTGCCAATTTTCTCCTGATGCTTCTTCGCCGCCATACTGCCCTTGCAAGCTCGCTCTCTTGTCCTACGCCGAGCTCTGGACTCATGACTCTGCTCGTCCGCTCCATTATCCGCTATTGTTACCAGATCACTGGTTTGCTGGTCGGTACTTTGTAGGTGCTCATTGATTTCGATGAGGTCGCCATCTACAGCACCATCACCAAAGGTTCTGCTTAGGTATGCACCTATAACAATATCGAATCATTATAAATATCTGATGAATGATTACATGATGAAACATGACGGCTGATAGGATAACTACCATCGGTTTCCGTGTTGCTCATGTAGGTGGGGGCCGCATTGACAACACGAGCATGTTCTGTTTGTTCACTGTATTGTTGCGTGAGGGTTGAAAGCGTGAGAGTCGGACAATGTGCATGAGGTTTTGACAATGTGCTAGTTAGATCTGGACGTGGCATTGCGATCGATTCAGCACACGTGGTGTTTTTGTTTGCAGCATACTTTGCCTTTCTCTTTGCACTTGACTCCCCCCTCTCATCCGAAGTCATGGTTTTAGGGTGTTGCATGTGCCATTCTCGCAGCTTCTGATTTCTTTCTTGAAGATTGATCGTTCCGTCAGCCACTTTTTTGATAACTTGCTCGCCTCCGCGCGTTTCTCTGCTCAATTTGCTCGTTTGTTAAGACACCAGATGTGAGTGTGGTGGAATGAGGCAATACTGCATCATCATGTGACAATGATGTATTGCTCGACCCAGTTGGGTTGGCTGGTAATATAGCAGTGTGAAAACATAATCAGAACTTCATTGGTCAACAAGAACGAAGCTAGTATAATCTCAACAAATATCAATATCAACAATACAAAGTTTGTTTCATCTGTTGTTTTATTTTATAATGTTGGACAAAGATTCAAATGGTTGAGTTTAATGAAAATATATTAACCATATATTCTGAAACAGAGCAGGTATGTAATATAATCGCAGTGCTGAAACAGAAGACATTCTAACCAGATATCGTAAGGGCAGGCACATTTTCATGTAGATGCTTGACGGCGGCCTCCTCTTTTTTCTTTCGATAAGTAGCTCGCCTCCGAGCGTTTATCTCTTCCCTTTTATCGTCAAGGTCCACAGAAGATGGTTTACACCCATTAGTGATATCACTGAGAGCGGGCCGTGGAACATTTTGCACATATGTTTTGTATATTGAAGGTGGTACACTCGTCATTTATCTTCCGATACTAAGATTATAGTTTGCGGAGGCGGGCTTATATATATCATCGTACTGCTGAAACATACAATATTCATACCTGATATCGCAAGGGCAGGCAGATTTTCATGTAGATGATTGACGACAGCGTCCTCTTTTTTCTTATGATAAGTAGCTCGCCTCCGAGCTTTTAGCTGCTCCTTTTTTTTCGTCAAGGTCCACAGAGGTTGGTTGATATCCATTAGTGATATCACCGAGAGGGGCCCAGAGAACATTTTGCACAACTGCTTCAAGATCAACGGTAACCTCTTTCTTCCGATAAGCAGCCCGCCTCCGCGTGTTTATTATCTCCCTCTTTTCATTGTTATTATGTTGCATGTTAGCTAGTTAATTGTCATTAAAGGAGCAACATGTGAGACGTGTCGAACCAAAAAAGCATGATGTATTAATTGTTCATCTGTATTGATTAAAAACAAACATTCATACCTGACATTGTAAGGGAAGTTTGAATGTTACCATGGAGTTTGACCACATCATCCTCTTTTTTCTTCCGATAAGCAGCTCGTCTCTTGGCATTTATCTGATCCCTTTTTTTGTCAGACAAGTTACCTTTCATAGTCTGTTTGGCGATATTCACTCCAGATGCTGTAGTCATGTAATCGGATGTTGCATTGGACACGGGTAAAACTTGTAAGGCATAACGCATTGATGCATTAATCCCCACATGTCTTCCTCCATCTATATGAGACGCATCTAGAGCTACTGGAACAACACAAAAGCCATAAGCTGGGTTGATACCCCTGTGGGCATGATATACGGTTTACATAGAAACGCCATCGTCAGTTAATACCATTTGAAGTTTGTGCTACATCTGTGGCACAAACTTGTGTGAGACAACTGGGAGGCACAAACGAAGGTTCTTCCCATTTTGCGGGGCTGTCTGCTTGATGTAAAAATAACAGTTATTGGACAGAACGAGTCACTGTACTGCTAACTGAAGAGTGTCAATTAAGCATTTTATGTTTAATACTCACCTGAAATCAGATGGGAAGGTCATTGCACATTTGTGGTATCACCATCAGTGGGTTGGGGAAGAACCGGTTGTTCGGTCTGTTCAAGTATCCTCCGTTCTGAAGGATGTTCGTACAACCGTGGGTATAATAGATCACATTAAAAGCATAAACTTATGATTAATATATCCGCACAAACTCATACCTGGACTACTTGGGTAAATCTCATGACCATTTGTCCCCTCCATCTGATCTGCAAAAACTTCATTACTCATCAGCAAAGCAGCGCGGGATAGTGCTTGACATGTATAGCAAGTTTTATAGACGAAGTTATACCTGGAGGTACATCTGACAAAGTCATTTGTTCCGCTGCTTTGCTTTGTGGATTCCCCATATATACCTATGAACTCACAGCAAAAAAATAGAGATTCATCAGATCGTGCCATCCTACTTCAAGATGGCTACTGGTTTGTGATATGATTTTTATGAATGGACTTTCTTATTTATGATATTGCAAACAGGTAAGTACAAATTGCGAACGGTTGCTGAAGAGCACAAACACTTGATGTGTGTATAGTACTTCATATATAAATTTTTATGAAAAGAGATTCATCAGATCGTGCCATCCTACTTCAAGATGGCTACTGGTTTGTGATATGATTTTTATGAATGGACTTTCTTATTTATGATATTGCAAATAGGTAAGTACAAATTGCCAACGGTTGCTGAAGAGCACAAACACTTGATGTGTGTATAGTACTTCATATATAAATTTTGGTTGTCACCATTTTTAGTAGGGATTTTGCTTAGTTACTTCATATAGACTTCATATATCTTACCTGTTTGCATTCAGTACTTCATATACACTTCATGTGAAATTTCAGTACTTCATATAGACTTCATATAACTTACCTGTTTGCATTCAGTACTTCATATACGCTTCATGTGAAATTTTAGTACTTCATATAGACTTCATATAACTTATCCGTTTGCATTCAGTTTTCTGGGTAGACTGAGTCTCCTATGGAAGTATACTAAGCAAACTTGATTTTTCACACCTGATTTTGCTTAGGTACTTGCATGAATTACTTACATGTTTGCATTCAGTTTTCTGGGTACCCAGATTTTCCTCTTGAAGTATAATAAGCACACCTGATTTTCCTCTTGAAGTATACATTCAGTTTTCTGGGTAACCTGAATTAGTATTCCTGTCCTTTTCCAGCACAAGAGATCTACCCCAGCACCGCTTCCCCATCTCTGGTGGTTCCTTTGGCTTCCTCCATGGCGGCTGAGAAGATGGGTCACCAATTTGCACCACTGTACCTCATGGCCAATTTGCACCAGCATTAACGAGGTCGCAGCCAAGGCCGTCCATCGTCGTTCCAAGCTAAATTTGGAGGACACCAAGGGTCGTATACCTATTTGATCTTCTCTCTGCCCCTGTATCATAGGCTAATGGGGATTCTCCCAATTCAGGTAGCATGCCTCTCTTCTGTTTCGGAGACAGTTAATTTGTCTATAACTATGTAGGATGCGCTTACAAATCCTCCTTACCTTTTTCCATTTTAGTTGGAACGGAAGTCTTCAGTTGGGGAAGTGGATCAAACTATCAACTAGGAACTCGCAATGCCCACATACAAAAAGTGTTTTATTAGATACGGATGTCCAAGACGACCAACCTCGCGCCAGGCTAAAGTTTATGGCATCCTGAGATGTGATCCATCAGGTGCCGTTTTGACCGAATAAAGTTTATTACGTCCAGGTCATGAGCATGATGAATCAAGTTTGTACAGAATGATTACCCAAGACAAACAGACGTGTTGGCCCCGGATGAGATCTAGGCAGCATACCTGATATTGAAAGCGTAGATGAGTGTTGGAAATATGCCCTAGAGGCAATAATAAATTAGTTATTATTATATTATATTTCATTGTTCATGATAATCGTTTATTATCCATGCTATAACTGTATTGATAGGAAACTCAGATACATGTGTCGATACATAGACAACACCATGTCCCTAGTAAGCCTCTAGTTGACTAGCTTGTTGATCAATAGATGGTTACAGTTTCCTGACCATGGACATTGGATGTCGTTGATAATGGGATCACATCATTAGGAGAATGATGTGATGGACAAGACCCAATCCTAAGCCTAACACAAAGATCGTGTAGTTCGTTTGCTAAAGCTTTTCTAATGTCAAGTATCATTTCCTTAGACCATGAGATTGTGCAACTCCCGGATACCGTAGGAGTGCTTTGGGTGTGCCAAACGTCACAACGTAACTGGGTGGCTATAAAGGTACACTACAGGTATCTTCGAAAGTGTCTGTTGGGTTGGCACGAATCGAGACTGGGATTTGTCACTCCGTGTAAACGGAGAGGTATCTCTGGGCCCACTCGGTAGGACATCATCATAATGTGCACAATGTGACCAAGGAGTTGATCACGGGATGATGTGTTACAGAATGAGTAAAGAGACTTGTCGGTAACGAGATTGAACAAGGTATCGGATATCGATGATCGAATCTCGGGCAAGTACAATACCGCTGGACAAAGGGAATTGTATACGGGATTGATTGAATCCTCGACATCGTGGTTCATCCGATGAGATCATCGTGGAACATGTGGGAGCCAACATGGGTATCCAGATCCCGCTGTTGGTTATTGGCGGGAGAGTTGTCTCGGTCATGTCTGCATGGTTCCCGAACCCGTAGGGTCTACACACTTAAGGTTCGGTGATGCTAGAGTTGTTATGGGAAATAGTATGTGGTTACCGAAGGTTGTTCGGAGTCCCGGATGAGATCCCGGACATGACGAGGAGCTCCGGAATGGTCCGGAGGTGAAGATCGGTATATTGGACGAAGGGTATTGGAGTCCGGAATTGTTCCGAGGGTACCAGGTGGTGACCAGCATGTCTGAAAGGGGTTTCGGAGGCCCCGACAAGCGTTAGGGGGCCTTGTGGGCCAAGGGGAGAGGGCACATCAGCCCACTAAGGGGCTGAGCACCCCTCCCACCCCATCTCACGTAACCAGGAAAGGTGGGGGCGCCACCCCTAGGGCAGCCGCCCCTCTCGGCTTGGGGGGCAAGTTTCCTAGGGGGTGGGGGCGCCCTAACCCATCTAGGGTTTCCCGTATGGCCGCCGCCCATCCCCTAGGGAACCCTAGGGCGCCTCCCCCTCCTCCCTTCCCCTATATATAGTGAGTG
Source organism: Triticum aestivum (assembly GCF_018294505.1). Taxonomy (NCBI): domain Eukaryota; kingdom Viridiplantae; phylum Streptophyta; class Magnoliopsida; order Poales; family Poaceae; genus Triticum; species Triticum aestivum. The sequence goes on along the minus strand of NC_057797.1, from coordinate 600,217,422 downwards.
AGAGAGAGGGCAGCCGCACCCTTGAACCTGGCGCAGCCCTCCCTCCTCCTCCTCCATAGTGCTTGGCGAAGCCCTGCTGGAGAACCACGAGCTCCATCACCACCACGCCGTTGTGCTGCTGTTGGACTCTCTTCCTCAACCTCTCCCTCATCCTTGCTAGATCAAGGCGTGGGAGACGTCTCCGTTTTCTACGTGTGTTGAACGCGGAGGTGCTGTCCGTTCGGCGCTAGGATCATCGATGATTTGGATCCCGACGAGTACGACTCCATCAACCCCGTTCACTTGAACGCTTCCGCTTAGTGATCTACAAGGGTATGTAGATGCACTCTCCTTCCCCTCGTTGCTAGATTACTCCATAGATTGATCTTGGTGATGCGTAGAAAATTTTAAATTTCTACTACGACTCCCAACAGTGGTATTAGAGCTAGGTCTATGTGTAGTTTCTATGCATGAGTAGAACACAAAGCAGTTGTGGGCGTCGATATTGCCAATTTGCTTGCCGTTACTAGTCTTATCTTGATTCGGCGGCATCGTGGGATGAAGCGGCCCGGACCGACCTTACACGTACGCTTACGTGAGACTGGTTCCACCGACTGACATGCACTAGTTGCATAAGGTGGCTAGCGGGTGTCTGTCTCTCCCACTTTAGTCGGATCGGATTCGATGAAAAGGGTCCTTATGAAGGGTAAATAGAAATTGGCATATCACGTTGTGGTTTTGGCGTAGGTAAGAAACGTTCTTGCTAGAAACCTATAGCAGCCACGTAAAAACTTGCAACAACAATTAGAGGACGTCTAACTTGTTTTTGCAGCATATGCCTTGTGATGTGATATGGCCAAAAGGATGTGACGAATGATATATGTGATGTATGAGATTGATCATGTTCTTGTAATAGGAATCACGACTTGCATGTCGATGAGTATGACAACCGGCAGGAGCCATAGGAGTTGTCTTAATTTATTTATGACCTGCGTGTCAACATAAACGTCATGTAATTACTTTACTTTATTGCTAAAGCGTTAGCCATAGTAGTAGAAGTAATAGATGACGAGACAACTTCAGGAAGACACGATGATGGAGATCATGATGATGGAGATCATGGTGTCATGCCGGTGACAATGATGATCATGGAGCCCCGAAGATGGAGATCAAAAGGAGCAAAATGATATTGGCCATATCATGTCACTATTTGATTGCATGTGATGTTTATCATGTTTTACATCTTATTTGCTTAGAACGACGGTAGCTTAGATAAGATGATCCCTCACTAAAATTTCAAGAAAAGTGTTCCCCCTAACTGTGCACCGTTGCGAAGGTTCGTCATTTCGAAGCACCACGTGATGATCGGGTGTGATAGATTCTAACGTTCGAATACAACGGGTGTTGACGAGCCTAGCATGTACAGACATGGCCTTGGGACACATGCGAAACACTTAGGTTGATTTGACGAGCCTAGCATGTACAGACATGGCCTCAGAACACGGAAGACCGAAAGGTCGAACATGAGTCGTATAGAAGATACGATCAACATGAGATGTTCACCGTTGATGACTAGTCCGTCTCACATGATGATTGGACACGGCCTAGTCGATTCGGATCATGTTTCACTTAGATGACTAGACGGATGTCTATCTGAGTGGGAGTTCATTAAATAATTTGATTAGATGAACTCAATTATCATGAACATAGTCTAAATTGTCTTTGCAAATATGTTGTAGATAAATAGCTCACGGTGTAGCTCCCTGTTTCAATACGTTCCTAGAGAAAGATTAAGTTGAAAGATATTGTAAGCAATGATGCGGACTGGGTCCGTAGTCCGAGGAGTGTCCTCACTGCTACACAGAAGGCTTACGTCTTTGATGCACCGCTCGATGTGAAAACCCCTACAACGTCGTATGTGGATGTTGTGAACACTTGACAGACACATCCTGATGACTACTTGATAGTTTAGTGCACCATACTTTACGGCTTAGAATCGGGATTCCAATGACGTTTTGAACGCCATAGAGCATATGAGATGTTCCAAGAGCTGAAATTGGGATTTCAGGCTCATGCCCGTGTTGAGAGGTGTGAGACCTCTAACAAGTTCTTTTGCCAACAAGATGGAGGAGAATAGCTCAGCTAGTGAGCATGTGCTCAGAATGTATGGGTGCTACAATCACTTAAATCAAGTGGGAGTTAAACTTCCAGATAAGATAGTGATTGATAGAGTTCTCTAGCCACTATCACTAAGCTACTAGATCTTCGTGATGAACTATGACATGCAAGGGATGGAGTTGATCCCGAAGCTGTTCGCGGTGCTTAAGACCGCAAAAGGTAGAAATCAAGAAGAAGCGTCAAGTGTTGATGGTTTGATAAGACCACTGGTTTCAAGAAGGGCAAGGGCTAGAAGGGAAACTTCATGGATGGCAAACCAGTTGCCACTCCAGTGAAGGAACCCAAGGTTGAACCCAAACCCGAGACTAAGTGCTTCTATTGTAAGGGGAACGGTCACTGGTAGCGGAATTACCCCAAATGCATGGTAGATAAGAAGGCTAGCAACTTCAACAAAGTATATACGTGTTATTAATGTGTACCTTACTAGTACTCCTGGTAGCACCTGGGTATTGGATACCGGTTCAGTTGCTATTATTGGTGACTTGAAGCAAAAAGCTACGGACTAAACGGAGACTGGCTGGCGAGGTGACGATGTGTGTTGGAAGTGTTTCCAAAGTTGATGAGATCACCATCACACGCTCCATCTGCCTTCGGGATTAGTATTCAACCTAGATATATGTTATCAGGTGTCTACGTTGAGCATGAATATGATTAGATCACGTTCATTGCAATACAGTTATTCATTTAAGTTAGAGAATACTGGTTATTCTATTTACATGAATAATACCTTTCATGGTCATGCACCCTATGTGAATGGTTCATTGAATCTCAGTCGTGGTAATACACATGTTCACGCCAAAAGATGTAGAGTTAATAATGATAGTACCACTTTCTTGTGGCACTGCCGCTTAGGTCATATTGGCGTAAGATGCAAGAAGAAACTCCATATCGATGGATGTTTGGAGTCACTTGATTTTGAATCGCTTGACACATGCGAGCCATGCCTCATGGGCAGGATGACTAAGACCCCGTTTTCAGGTACAATGAAACGGGCAAGTGACTTGTTGGAAATCATGCATGCTGATGCGTGTGATCCAATGAGAATTGAAGCGTGCGGTGGATATCGCTATTTTCTCATCTTCACTGACGATTTGGGTAGATATAGGTATATCTACTTAATGAAGCACAAGTCTGAAACGTTTGAAAAGTTCAAGCGATTTCAGACTGAAGTTAAGAATCATCATAACAAAGAAGATCATGTTCCTATGATCTGATCAAAAGGGGATTTTCTGAGTTATGAGTTTGGCAAACACTTAAGACATTGTGGAATTGTTTCACAGTTGAAGCCACCTGGAACACCACAGGGTAATGGTGTATCCGGACGTTGTAATCGAACCTTATGAGATATGGTGCGATCTATGATGTCTCTTACTGATCTACCGTTTTCATTTTGAGGTTATGCGTTAGAGAAAGCTGCATTCACTTTAGATAGGACACCATCTAAGTCCGTTGAGACGACGTCGTATGAACATTGGTTTGGCAAGAAACCAAAGTTGTCGTTTCTTAATGTTTTGGGCTGCGATGCTTAAGGCTGCAGCCAGAGAAGCTCGAACCCAAAGCGGACAAACACATCTTCATAGGATACCCAAAGGTGACAGTTGGGTATACCTTCTATCTCAGATCCGAGGGCAAATTGCTTGTCACTAAGAACGGGTCCTTTCTCGAGAAGGAGTTTCTCTTGAAAGAATTGAGTGGGAGGAAGATAGAACTTGATGAGGTTGTCGAACCTTTACTTCAACCAGAGAGTGACGCAACACAGAAAGATGTTTTCTGTGGCGCCTACTGTCGTGGTTCTAAGCCTGACAGTAGAGTGGGGGTATGTATGGAGAGGCAAGGTCCTAGCTATGGAGAGGTTGTAAGCACAAAGGATGTACGAGTTCAGGCCCTTCTCGGAAGAAGTAACAGCCCTACGTCTCGGAGCCCGGAGGCGGTCGAGTGGATTATGAATGTATGAATTACAAGGTGCCGAACCCCTCTGCCTGTGGAGGGGGGTGGCTTATATAGAGTGCGCCAGGACCCCAGCCAGCCCACGTAGGAGAGGGTTTAAGGTGAGTTAAGTCTGGGGCGTTACTGGTAACGCCCCACATAAAGTGCCTTTACTATCATAAAGTCTACTTGATTACAGGCCGTTGCAGTGCAGAGTGCCTCTTGACCTCCTGGTGGTCGAGTGAGTCTTCGTGGTCGAGTCCTTCAGACCAGTCGAGTGAGTCCTCATTGGTCGACTGGAAGGCGACCTCTTCTAAGGATGTCTTGGGATAAGTTACTTGGATCAGGTCCATGACCCTACCCTAGGTACATAACCCCATCATTAGCCCCCGAATGGATTGAGGCTTCGAGTGAAGGAGTTGATGTCGTTTCCGATTGACCTTTGCGCTCTAGTTGTGCGCTGTTCTGGACCAAAGAATCTCTTCATTGACAGGGAGCAATTTGTCTTCAGTCGACTCGATCCATTCTGTTTTTACGTCGAGTGATCTTTCGGGCTTCGACGATCCCCGAGCGACGGATCGCCGGAAACGCCGCGTCTGACAGACTGATTTGTTGCTCGCGGATTCCGCGGGATGCGAAATTTGGGGGCGCGCGCGAAGCGGGGCGGACCGCGGCGTTCGGATGGGACGGGGCATAGACGCCTCGATCTCCGCGCCGCCTTTTTCGCCACGTATCCAGCCTGCATAACTGCTCTCAGATATGATTAGATCGACCGGGCCCGCATGTCAGCCACTCGGAAGGGACCTTATAAATGCGCCCGGCGAGGATTTCTGTGCTGCGCCTCAGCATTCTCCCTCTCTCTCTGCTTCCTTCTTCCCTGCTCAGCGTGCTCGCTCTCGCCCCCGCACCACTTCCTTTCGCGCATCTCTCCGGCGACCATGGCCAAGGAGAAGACGGCGGCGCTGGAGCGCGCCAAGAAGGCGTCGGCATCGGAGAAGGCGAAGGGGAGATCCACCAGCCGCGGAGGGTCCTCGTCCAGGTCCCGCCTGCCGAAGGGCTGGGTCCAAGGAGACTGGATCCAGTCGACCATCACAGAGAAGGACCTCCTCGACATGGCCAACGAGGGCTTGATTCCTCACGGAGCTGCGAGGTTGCCGGGGGAGGAGTGGCATCCACAGCCAGAAGAGGGTGAGTGTGTGCTTTTGGCCACTCATGTTGATCGTGGGTTTTCCTTGCCGCCAAGTATTTTCTTCCGTGGCTTCTTGAATTTCTTTGGAGCGCAGCTTCACCACTTTACCCCAAACTCCATTGCCTATCTTGCTGCATTCGTGTCCATGTGTGAGGGTTTCTTGGGCTGTCGACCGCACTGGGGTTTGTTCAAACATATCTTCACGTGTCGCTCTCAGACCGTGAAGAAGGCGAGCCCAGGTGATGAGAAAACCCGAGTCGTCCAAATGTGTGGGGGCCTGGGGATCCAGGTGAGGAATAAGAGCACCTTCCCGCCCATGACCTTTCCCGAGTCCGTCAGAGGCTGGCAGTCGACTTGGTTCTACTGCCAGGTCCAGTCGACGCCAGGGCAGTCGAGTGGACTCCCTCCGTTTACCATGGACCGAGTGAACAAGCCTTCCCCTCTGAAGCTGATTCTGGAGGAGAGAGCCGACGTGAAGATGTTGATGGAGCGCGTGGTGCAGTTGGTTCGGGAGGGAGTGACAGGCATGGACCTCTTGGAGGTTTTCCTCAGGCGTCGCATCTAGCCTCTCCAGTTCCGGAGCCACTGCATGTGGTTGTACTGTGGGACCGAAGACGAGACTAGGGTCCATCCAGAAGCAGTCGACGATGTCACTCTGGAAAGATGGATGGCAGCCGTCACCGGAAACAAGGACAACCCACGCGGAGCCAGAAGGATTCCTCCACTCGACCACAACAGCGATCCAGATAAGGTACACTTGCCCTGCTCTCCACTGCATTCTTGTCGCATTCATCTCTGTTTACTCCGTCGACTGGTCGACTGATCATTGTCTTGATATCTGCTAGGCCCTCACCGAGCTGTACTCGATGCCCAATGGGGCACAAGCTTCGACTGAGGAGGGCGAGGCGAGCGGAGGCGAGAGCCAGGAAGAGGAGGAATGGGACTCGGATGTTGCAGAGGACGATGACGATGATGATGATGATGCCGGTGATGAAGACGACGTCGAGGACGAGGAAGAGGAGGAGGAGGAGGAGGTCGTGCCACCGCGCTCGGAAAGGCGGTCGAAGCTCGTCCACGACCCTTCGACTGGACGTGGCAAGGGGGTTGCGACGCAGTCGACCAAGCGCCCTAGGACCACCTCTCCAGCGCCGACTGAAAAGGCGCCGAAGCAGCCCAGGGCGACCTCGTCGAAGCCGATCAAACTCTTGCTGAAGATGAAGGTGTCCATCCCTACCATATCAGGGTAACCGTGCTGCTCATATTTTCTTATTCTGTGTGAACTTTATCTCTGGTCGACGCTGAAGTTAGTCGACTGATCCTTTGGAGTTGCAGTGCTGCTACTTCTGAGACCTCGGCCCGGGCTGATGATCACGAGATGGAGGATGCAGCAACTTCGAATCCAGGTACTGTGTTCTTAACACCGTTCTTAGTCGACTGACTCGCGATCTCTGATCCAGATCCTTCTCCGCAGCTCCACCCAACACTGTTATCAATCTCCCTGACGACGACGAGGATGAAGAACCACTGACACGCAGGAGGAGTCGGAAAGCGACCGCCAGCAAGGTGCCTCAGGATGTGACGGCGCCTGAGATTCTGACTGTGGAAGAAGAGAACATCACTCGACACACGGTGTCCTTCGCAAGTCCACTGACGAGTGCTCAGCAGCCCTCTCTCTTCACGACGCACCACGTCCCAGAGGACCAAGCTGGCGCAGCGAAGGAGGAAATACGCCAGGCGGGGCTTATGATGGAGCAGCTGAAGACCATCCGGGACGCGAGCCAGGCAGCTTATGACGCCAGCTCTGCTCTCCAAAGCAATGTCCAGGTCAGTCGACCGCTGTTTGTTCTGTTGGATATGCTACCAAAAACTTTTCTTTTCCGGAATTTTATATTAGTCACCCACTGGGTGTGTCGAATAAACTCCGTGTTAGCGGGGGCACGCTGAGTGCACCCGCTGGGTGTAGTCCCCAAGGCTAAGGTCGACTGCTGGCAGTCGGCCTTAGGCTTTATGATGTCAATCTTTCTGTCAGTCGACTGGTCGACTGGATTTCACAAACCGGTGGGGGCACGCTGAGTGCACCCACTGGGTGTAGTCCCCAAGGCTAAGGTCGACTTCTGGCAGTCGGCCTTAGGCTTTATAATGTCAATTTTTCTGTCAGTCGACTGGTCGACTGGATTTCACAAACCGGTGGGGGCACGCTGAGTGCACCCACTGGGTGTAGTCCCCGAGACTGTGGTCGACTGCTTGCAGTTGATCACAGTCTTAGAGAATGCATCTCGCATACTTCTTTTTTTTTTTTGAGGTCGACTGGTCGACTTTGTCTTCAACAGGATTAGTGGGGGCACGCTGAGTGCACCCACTGGGTGTAGTCCCCGAGACTACGGTCGAATGCTTGTATTCGGCTGTAGTCTTAGAAACGTGTGTTTTTCCCTTTTCCACTCGGAAGTGAATTACATTTGACATTTAGTCGATTGGTTCTTCGCAGAACTCTTGTGATCTTGTGGCTCGCTACTCAGAGCTGGAACAGAAACATACTCAAGTCGAGCTGAGCTTGAAGCTGGTTCAGGAGAAGCTGACAAAGGCAAAGGAGGAGACCGAAGGTATGTTTGGTGAGACCCTGACGACTGCTTTTCCCCTTGCTTGTTTCGGCATCTGATCTTGCTGTAACTTGCAGGTAAGGTAAGGGAGGCCCAGCAGAAGAAAGACCTTGAGCTAGCTGAGAAGATCAAGCTTGCTGACGAGAAGTTAGCTTCAGTCACCAAGCTCGAACAAGACAATACCAATCTGAAAACTGCTCTTGGGATTGCCAACAAGGAGGTCAGTCGACTGAGAACTGACAAAGCTGCCCTGACCGATCAAGTCAGCAAATTGACTGAGAAGAAAACTGAACTGGAGGCCTTCCTGAGTGGCCTTGCCAAGAAGCTGTTTCTTATGCTTGAAGGTAAACCTCCATGTTTGGCAAATATTTCCAATTGTGACTTTTTCCATTCGACTATCCCCTTGACTTAGTGATCCTCGTTGCAGAATTTTGTCAAAACTTTGAAGAAGAAACCAGCCGACTGGAGCCGAACCTCGACCCCGTCAATTCTCCGGTGAACGACGAAGTTGCCATGGATGTTTTCCGACTGGAGTCTCGCGTTGCAGCTGTCGTGGATTATCTCGCAAGGCTGAAGGCCACCACATCGCGCATCGACTTGACGCTCTGGCCTGAGGAGACACTTCAGAATGACCTTGAGTCGCTGATGGCCCGCTTGAACACGATCCCTGGTCGAGTGCAGGAGTGGAAGAAGTCCTCGGCTCGGTGTGGTGCAGATGTCGCTCTGTGTCTGGCCCGAGTCCACTGCAAAGATGCACGAGAGGAGAAGCTGGCGGCCCTTCGGGTGGCCAATACCAAGAAGCACGACTTCAGGTCCTTTATGGAGACTTTCCTTGCAGCTGCCACTCGGATCGCCGACGGAATTGACCTTGATGAATTTGTTGCACCTTCCAGCCCTCCACAGGAGGGGTAAAAAACTTCTTCTGGCTCGACGCTTTGAATTTGCCTCGGTATGCCGAGTGGAATTGTAACCGATAAACCTTAACGGGCTTGACGCCTGAGCACTTTCGGTTCCTTTAGATATCGATTCAGACTTGAATTTGGCGCTTGAATATGATTGCCTTCGGCTCAAAATGTCTTTTGCAGGTTCAAAGCAAGGTGCCTGTACTGCAATCGACTTATTCTTTAGTCCACTTATGCGAGCACTGGGCTGCAGCTAAGTCCTCCGAGTGAGAGGGTTGCTCTCCACTCGGCGGGGTTTTTATACCTTAGGCGAGCACAGGGCTGCAGCTAAGCCTCCGAGTGAGGGGGTTGCTCTTCACTCGGTAGGATTTTTATAACTTAGGCGAGCACGAGGCTGCAGCTAAGCCTCCGAGTGGAAGGCTGGCTTACCACTCGGTAGGATTTCGAAAACTTAGGCGAGCACGAGGCTGCAGCTAAGCCTCCGAGTGAGAGGATTGCTCTTCACTCGGTAGGATTTTCACAACTTAGGCGAGTGCTTGGACTGCAGCTAAGCCCCCGAGTGAGAGGGTTGCTCTTCACTCGGTAGGATTTTCACAACTTAGGCGAGCACGAGGCTGCAGCTAAGCCTCCGAGTGAGAGGATTGCTCTTCACTCGGTAGGATTTTCACAACTTAGGCGAGTGCTTGGACTGCAGCTAAGCCCCCAAGTGAGAGGGCTGCTCTTCACTCGGTAGGATTTTCACAACTTAGGCGAGCACGAGGCTGCAGCTAAGCCTCCGAGTGGAAGGCTGGCTTACCACTAGGTAGGATTTTGAAAACTTAGGCGAGTGCTTGGACTGCAGCTAAGCCCCCGAGTGAGAGGGTTGCTCTTCACTCGGTAGGATTTTTGTAACTTAGGCGAGCACAGGGCTGCAGCTAAGCCCCGAGTGAGAGGGTTGCTCTTCACTCGGTAGGATTTTCACAACTTAGGCGAGTGCTTGGACTGCAGCTAAGCCCCGAGTGAGGGGTTGCTCTTCACTCGGTAGGATTTTGTACTTAGGCGAGCACAGGGCTGCAGCTAAGCCCCCGAGTGAGAGGGTTGCTCTTCACTCGGTAGGATTTTTGTAACTTAGGCGAGCACAGGGCTGCAGCTAAGCCCCCGAGTGAGAGGGTTGCTCTCCACTCAGTAGGATTTTTACAAACTTAGGCGAAACGGATTCGCAACTAAGTCACCCACTGAGGGGAATTTTATTGGAAAAAAAATAAAAAGTGAGAGATAGTGTGGAGGAACTATGACACTATTATTTTGAGGTCCATGAACTACAAAAGTACTTTATTGCAACTCATCCGAGTGATAAAACTTAAGTGTAAAATGGGCGGAGTAGCTCCGCGTTCCAAGCTCGGGGCTCGTCGATATTATGCTCGACGCTGTAAACACGGTACGCCCCGTTGTGGAGAACCTTGGTGACGATGAAGGGACCTTCCCAAGAAGGAGCAAGCTTGTGTGGTTTGTGCTGATCCACTCGGAGAACCAAATCCCCTTCCTGGAAGGCTCGACCTCTCACATTTCTGGCGTGGAAACGGCGCAGATCTTGTTGGTAGATGGTCGACCGGATCAGAGCCATCTCCCTTTCTTCCTCTAAAAGGTCGACTGCGTCCTGCCGCGCTTGTTCAGCTTCTGCTTCGTTGTAGATTTCAACTCGGGGAGCATTATGGAGAAGATCACTCGGCAAGACTGCTTCAGCTCCGTAGACCAAGAAGAATGGAGTTCTTCCGGTCGACCGATTAGGCGTGGTCCGCAGTCCCCAGAGTACAGAGGGAAGTTCGTCGACCCAAGCTCCAGCCGCGTGTTTGAGATCACGCATCAGTCGAGGCTTCAATCCCTTAAGAATCAGTCCATTAGCTCGCTCTGCTTGTCCATTCGACTGCGGATGGGCGACTGAAGCGTAGTTGACTCGTGTGCCCTGGGAGTCGCAGAAAGCTCTGAATTCCTCCAAGTCAAAGTTCGACCCATTATCCGTAATGATGCTGTGCGGGACCCCATATCTGAATATTAGTTCCCTGATGAAGCTAACAGCAGTACCGGTGTCAAGGCTCTTGATTGGTTTAGCCTCGATCCACTTGGTGAACTTATCGACTGCCACCAGTACATGCGTGAAGCCACTTCGTCCTGTTCTCAAAGGACCGATCATGTCCAGCCCCCAAACTGCAAAAGGCCAGACGAGTGGGATGGTCTTCAAAGCTGACGCAGGCTTGTGCGACATATTCGAGTAGAACTGACATCCCTCGCACTTATCTACTATCTCTTTTGCCATCTCATTCGCCTTGGGCCAGTAAAATCCGGCTCGGTATGCTTTGGCCACGATGGTCCGAGAGGACGCATGATGACCACAGGTCCCCGAGTGAATATCATTGAGGATGAGTCGACCTTCTTCTGGTGTTATGCACTTCTGACCGACTCCAGTCGCGCTTTCTCTGTATAATTGTCCTTTGATTACGGTAAAGGCCTTAGATCGACGGACGATCTGTCGAGCCTCTTCCTCATCCTCCGGAAGCTCTTTCCTCAAGATATATGCGACATACAGAATCGTCCAGTCGGGAATGACCACCAAAACCTCCATGATCAAGTCGACCACCGCTGGGACTTCAACTTCAGTCGGATCTGTGGCACTCTTGGGCTGCGGAGTTTCTTCGGTGAAAGGATCTTCTTTGACTGACGGAGTGTGTATATGCTCCAAGAACACACCACTCGGAATGGCTTCTCTCTTGGAACCTATTTTTGCTAGATCATCAGCTGCTTGATTTTTCAGTCGGGGTATATGATGGAGCTCCAACCCCTCGAACTTCTTCTCCAGCTTCCTCACTGCACTGCAGTATCCAGTCATGGCTGGGCTTCTCACGTCCCACTCTTTCATCACCTGATTGACCACTAAATCCGAGTCGCCATAGACCATTAGGCGACGGACGCCGAGTGAAATGGCCATGCGCAACCCATATAGGAGGGCCTCATATTCTGCCTCATTGTTGGAGGAATCGAAGTGAATCTGGAGCACATATCTGAGCTTATCTCCTCTGGGGGAAACCAGGACAACCCCAGCACCGGAACCATTCAACATCTTAGAGCCATCGAAAAACATGGTCCAATGCTCCGAGTGAACTTCAGTCGGCTGCTGTTGTTCAATCCACTCGGCGAGGAAATCTGCTATCGCCTGGGACTTAATGGCTTTCTTTGCCTCAAACTTGATATCAAGGGGAAGAAGTTCAATCGCCCATTTGGCCACTCGACCAGTTGCATCTCTGTTGTGCAAAATCTCTGATAGTGGAGCGTCGCTGACGACTGTGATGGAATGGTCAGAGAAATAATGAGCAACCTTCTTTGTGGTCATGTATATTCCATACACAAGCTTCTGATAATGACGATATCTCTGCTTGGATGGAGTCAAGACTTCAGACAAATAATACACTGGGCGCTGAACTTTGAAAGCTTTTCCTTCTTCTTCCCGCTTGACCGTTAGCATAGTACTGACGACTTGTCCTGTGGCTGCGATGTAGAGCAACAAAGGTTCTTTGCTGATTGGAGCAGCAAGCACCGGCTGGGTGGAGAGCAGAGCTTTTAGCTCGGCAAACGCTGCATCAGCTTCTGGAGTCCACTCGAACTTGTCAGCCTTCTTCATCAGTCGGTAAAGAGGCAGTGCCTTTTCACCGAGTCGTGAGATGAATCGACTTAATGCGGCCAAGCATCCAGTAAGCTTCTGGACATCGTGCACTCGCACAGGGCGTTTCATTCGGAGAATAGTGAACTTGCTGACTCCTGTTGCCAACCTGAAATTGGGGGGAATAACTGCGGCTCTGATAGCTCTGCTGAAACATTCTGGACCAGAAACATGTACTCGACTGCTCGTGGGTACATCCCTGTCGAGTGCGCCTCGATGGGCTCTGTTCCGGTCGACCAACCCTTGCACAATAATGGATCGCGCGTCGAAGCCTGGTTCTCTGGGGTCAACTGGAACCCTACACCCTGTACTGTACTGACGCCTATCATCTGGCTGCCGAGGAGCGTAAGACCCACCCCTCGGAGGGGAATAGGGCACTCGACGCCTATCGTCTCGGTCGAGTCTGTCGCCATATTGATCTCGCCGATTCTCACGCCCTTCGCGCCGCGGAGGCGATCTGGGGCTGTGAGCCGACTGAACCGTATTCACAGTGACGGATCGACTGTGAATCCTGTTGCGCGACTGAGACACGGCTGAATTCTGATCTCCTGCTGCCCGGAGCAGATCCCTGATCTGCAGCAAACCTCTGCCAGCTTCTGACTGCGAAGGCTGAATGGACTCTGCTATACGGGTCGCAGCTGCTAAATTCTAAATTGGTGTTCGATATACCTGAGTCGGCGGGAAGACTTGACGTCGACTGGTGTCGGGAACTCGTTGCCGCGCGCGCTCGTCGAGTGCTCGCTGAAGGTTCTCCAGTCGAGTGCGCTCGGCCAAATTGGCCAGACGTGCCTCTTCCAAGGCACGAGCCTCGGGGGTTTCTCCTGCGATGGGAATACGCAGGGGATCCTCGTTCCTGCGGCGAAGCTCTTCTCTTTGCAGAGAGTCGAGTGGCTCGGGCTGGTACTCTTCGTAGCCTCGTGCAGGGTCGCCGCCGTCACCTGCTCCACCACCTCGGGCGAAGCCAGGAGGGCTGTGGGGCCCGTCGACCATCAAGATTTCCGCCGCTGGATCACTGCTTCCGCACTCGGATGCAGTCTCTCCGGAGCCAGTCGACTGATCGAACAGGCCGTAGAGAGATTCGTTGGGCTCGATTGCCGCAACTTGTGTAGTGGCCGATTGGCGAGCCACCGCGTGACTCACCCATCGCTGAAGCCTCGACCGGCCTGAGCGCTTGCGCTGGCGGGAGACCGGGAGGGTGGACGATGGAGGAGCCGACCGATACTGGGTCGACGGTTGCCGCAGCAGAACACCGCGGACACATGCGCGAAAATGCGTCGCACCGCGGACGGGGAGCGCGTCTACGTCGAGTGGAGCCTCCTGGAGCCATGCGGAGTCGTCGGCGATGAAGATGAGAGTGCCGAGACGGATCTCTTGACCCTTGACCAAAACTCCAGCAGACACCATGATGAGAGTACTCGGAAGAATCGCAACTTCTCCACAAAATCGCTAAAATACCGGCCCCACGGTGGGCGCCAACTGTCGTGGTTCTAAGCCTGACAGTAGAGTGGGGGGTATGTATGGAGAGGCAAGGTCCTAGCTATGGAGAGGTTGTAAGCACAAAGGATGTACGAGTTCAGGCCCTTCTCGGAAGAAGTAACAGCCCTACGTCTCGGAGCCCGGAGGCGGTCGAGTGGATTATGAATGTATGAATTACAAGGTGCCGAACCCCTCTGCCTGTGGAGGGGGGTGGCTTATATAGAGTGCGCCAGGACCCCAGCCAGCCCACGTAGGAGAGGGTTTAAGGTGAGTTAAGTCTGGGGCGTTACTGGTAACGCCCCACATAAAGTGCCTTTACTATCATAAAGTCTACTTGATTACAGGCCGTTGCAGTGCAGAGTGCCTCTTGACCTCCTGGTGGTCGAGTGAGTCTTCGTGGTCGAGTCCTTCAGACCAGTCGAGTGAGTCCTCATTGGTCGACTGGAAGGCGACCTCTTCTAAGGATGTCTTGGGATAAGTTACTTGGATCAGGTCCATGACCCTACCCTAGGTACATAACCCCATCACCTACATCTGTTGAATAGGAAGTTAATGATAGTGATCATGAAGCTTCGGATCAAGTTGCTATCGAACCTCGTAGGTCGACAAGGATATGTACTACTCCTGAGTGGTACGGTAATCCTGTCTTAGATATCATGTTGTTAGACAACAATGAACCTACGAGCTATGGAGAAGCGATGGTGGGCCTGTATTCCGACAAATGGTTAGAAGCCATGAAATCCGAGATAGGATCCATATATCAGAACAAAGTATGGACTTTGGTGGACTTGCCCGATGATCGGCAAGCCATTGAGATAAATGGATCTTTAAGAAGAAGACGGACGTGGGCGGTAATGTTACCGTCTATGAAGCTCGACTTGTGGGAAAAAGTCTTTGCACAAGTTCAAGGAGTTGACTACGATGAGAATTTCTCACCCGTAGCGATGCTTAAGTCCGTCGGAATCATGTTAGCACTAGCTGTATTTTTCGATTATGAAATCTTACAGATGGATGTCAAAACAAGTTTTCTTACCAAGTTTTCGTAAGAAAGAGTTGTATGTGATACAATCAAAGTTTTGTTGATCCTAAGGATGCTAAAAGGTATGCTGGCTTCAGCGATCCTTCTATGGACTAGAGCAAGCATCTCGAAGTCAGAATATATGCTTTGATGGAGTGATCAAAGCTTTTAGGTTTATACAATGTTTGTTATAAACTTGTATTTACAAGAAAGTGAGTGGGAGCACTACAACATTTCTGATAAGTATATGTGGATGACATATTGTAGATCCGAAATAATGCAGAATTTCTAGAAAGCATAAACGGTTGTTTGAAGAGTGTTTTTCAAAGGAATACCTGGATAAAGCTGCTTACATATTGGGCATCAAGATCTATAGAGATAGATCAAGACGCCTGATGATACTTCCAAAGAACGCACACCTTGACATGTTTTTTGAAGGAGTTCAAAATAGATCAGTCAAAGAAGGGGTTCTTACCTGAGTTGTAAGGTGTGAAGTTGAGTAAGACTCAAAGATTGACCACGGCAGAAGAAAGAGGAAGGACGAAGGTCGTCCCCTATGCTTTTGTCATAGGCTCTATACGGTATGCCATGCTGAAGTACCGCACCTGATGTGTGCCTTGCCATATGTCTGGCAAGAGGGTACAAAGGTGATCTAGGAGTAGATCACCAGAGAGCGGTCAAAAATTATCCTTAGAGGAATAAGGAAATGTTTCTCGGTTATGGAGGTGATGAAGAGCTCGACATAAAGAGTTACGTCGATGCAAGCCTAATACAAATCCGGATAGCTCAGAGTAGAGATACCGGATACGTATGATGGAGCAAAAATTTGGAATAGCTCCAAGTGGAACGTGGTAGCAGCATCTACGATATGACATAAAGTTTTGCAAATACATAGGGATCTGAATATGGCAAGACCCGTTGACTACAACCTCTCTCACAAGCATAACATGATCAAACCCAGAACTCATTGAGTGTTAATCACATAGTGATGTGAACTAGATTATTGAGTCTAGTAAACTCTTTGGATGTTGGTCACATGGCGATGTGGCCTATGAGTGTTAATCACATGGCGATGTGAACTAGATTATTGACTCTAGTGCAAGTGGGAGACTGTTGGAAATATGCCCTAGAGGCAATAATAAATTAGTTATTATTATATTATATTTCATTGTTCATGATAATCGTTTATTATCCATGCTATAACTGTATTGATAGGAAACTCAGATACATGTGTGGATACATAGACAACACCACGTCCCTAGTAGGCCTCTAGTTGACTAGCTCATTGATCAATAGATGGTTACATTTTCCAGACCATGGGCATTGGATGTCGTTGATAACGGGATCACATCATTAGGAGAATGATGTGATGGACGAGACCCAATCCTAAGCCTAGCACAAAGATCGTGTAGTTCGTTTGCTAAAACTTTTCTAATGTCAAGTATCATTTCCTTACACCATGAGATTGTGCAACTCCCGGATACCGTAGGAGTGCTTTGGGTGTGCCAAACGTCACAACATAACTGGGTGGCTATAAAGGTACACTACAGGTATCTCCGAAAGTGTCTGTTGGGTTGGCATGAATCGAGATTGGGATTTGTCACTCCGTGTAAACGGAGAGGTATCTCTGGGCCCACTCGGTAGGACATCATCATAATGTGCACAATGTGACCAAGGAGTTGATCACAGGATGATGTGTTATGGAACAAGTAAAGAGACTTGCCGGTAACGAGATTGAACAAGGTATCGGATATCGACGATCGAATCTCGGGCAAGTACAATACCGCTGGACAAAGGGAATTGTATACGGGATTGATTGAATCCTCGACATCGTGGTTCATCCGATGAGATCATCGTGGAACATGTGGGAGCCAACATGGGTATCCAGATCCCGCTGTTGGTTATTGGCCGGAGAGTTGTCTCGGTCATGTCTGCATGGTTCCCGAACCCGTAGGGTCTACACACTTAAGGTTCGGTGACGCTAGAGTTGTTATGGGAAATAGTATGTGGTTACCGAAGGTTGTTCGGAGTCCCGGATGAGATCCCGGACATGTAGAAGAGCTCCGGAATGGTCCGGAGGTGAAGATCGATATATTGGACGAAGGGTATTGGAGTCTGGAATTGTTCCGCGGGTACCAGGTGATGACCAGCGTGTCCGAAAGGGGTTTCGAAGGCCCCGGCAAGCGTTGGGGGCCTTATGGGCCAAGGGGAGAGGGCACATCAGCCCACTAAGGGGCTGAGCGCCCCTCCCACCCCATCTCACGTAACCAGGAGAGGTGGGGGCGCCACCCCTAGGGAAGCCGCCCCTCCCGGCTTGGGGGGCAAGTTTCCTAGGGAGTGGGGGCGCCCAAACCCATCTAGGGTTTCCCCTGTAGCCGCCGCCCCTCCCCTAGGGAACCCTAGGGCGCCTCCCCCTCCCCCCTTCCCCCTATATATAGTGAGGAAGAGAGAGGGCAGCCGCACCCTTGAACCTGGCGCAGCCCTCCCTCCTCCTACACCTCCTCCTCCTCCATAGTGCTTGGCGAAGCCCTGCTGGAGAACCACGAGCTCCATCACCACCACGCCGTCGTGCTGCTGTTGGACTCTCTTCCTCAACCTCTCCCTCCTCCTTGCTGGATCAAGGCGTGGGAGACGTCTCCGTTCCGTACGTGTGTTGAACGCAGAGGTGCCGTCCGTTCGGCGCTAGGATCATCGGTGATTTGGATCACGACGAGTACGACTCCATCAACCCCGTTCACTTGAACGCTTCCGCTTAGTGATCTACAAGGGTATGTAGATGCACTCTCCTTCCCCTCGTTGCTAGATTACTCCATAGATTGATCTTGGTGATGCGTAGAAAATTTTAAATTTCTACTATGATCCCCAACAATGAGATCTAGGAAGCATACCTGATATTTGAAAGCGCACTGCCCTCGGACGGGGACGACGGCGTCGATCCAGTACGTCGGCGACCGCAGGGGATCAAACCGGCGACCGCAGGGGATCAAACCGCCCCGCCCTGGAGGCGCGGCGGCGGCGTCTCGGACGGCGGCTTATCTACGAATCGAAGTCCCTCCATGGTCGGACGCAAGGGCCGGCGGCAAGGAGATCGCAGACGTGGTGGTGGCGAAGGATGTCGTACGTACTGGAGGGAATTCGATGTCTCGTAGGGATGGGAATCGTGAGGTTTTTTTTGGTGCATTTGCGGGGGTAGCGGAGACGGAAAAAAACCAGCGAAAAAAATGGTTGAAAGTGGTGGGACGAAAATAAACCGTACCATTCAACCAACTCGTCTATTAGGAGTAGAGATGATTTTTCACACCTGATTTTGCTTAGGTACTTGCATGAATTACTTACCTGTTTGCATTCAGTTTTCTGGGTACCCAGATTTTCCTCTTGAAGTATAATAAGCACACCTGATTTTCCTCTTGAAGTATACATTCATTCTGGGTAACCTGAATTAGTATTCCTGTCCTTTTCCAGCACAAGAGATCTACCCCAGCACCGCTTCCCCATCTCTGGTGGTTCCTTTGGCTTCCTCCATGGCGGCTGAGAAGATGGGTCACCAATTTGCACCACTGTACCTCATGGCCAATTTGCACCAGCATTAACGAGGTCGCAGCCGAGGCCGTCCGTCGTCGTTCCAAGCTAAATTTGGAGGACACCAAGGGTCGTATACCTATTTGATCTTCTCTCTGCCCCTGTATCACAGGCTAATGGGGATTCTCCCAATTCAGGTAGCATGCCTCTCTTCTGTTTCGGAGACAGTTAATTTGTCTATAACTATGTAGTATGCGCTTACAAATCCTCCTTACCTTTTTCCATTTTAGTTGGAACGGAAGTCTTCAGTTGGGGAAGTGGATCAAACTATCAACTGGGAACTGGCAATGCCCACATACAAAGTGTTTTATTAGATACGGATGTCCAAGACGACCAACCTCGTGGCAGGCTAAAGTTTATGGCATCCTGAGATGTAATCCATCAGGTGCCGTTTTGACCGAATAAAGTTTATTACGTCCAGGTCATGACCACGATGAATCAAGTTTGTACAGAATGATTACCCAAGACAAACAGACGTGTTGGCCCCGGATGAGATCTAGGCAGCATACCTGATATTGAAAGCGCAAATGAGATCTAGGCAGCATACCTGATATTTGAAAGCGCACTGCCCTCGGACGGCGACGACGGCGTCGATCCAGTACGTCGGCGACCGCAGGGGATCAAACCGGCGACGACAGGGGATCAAACCGCCCCGCCCTGGAGGCGCGGCGGCGGCGTCTCGGACGGCGGCTTACCTACGAATCGAAGTCCCTCCGTGGTCGGACGCAAGTGTCGGCGGCAAGGAGATCGCAGACGTGGCGGCGGCGAAGGATGTCGTACGTACTGGAGGGAATTCGATGTCTCGTACGGACGGGAATTGTGAGGGTTTTTTGGTGCGTTTGCGTGGTAGCGGAGATGGAAAAAAACCAGCGAAAAAAACGGTTGAAAGTGGTGGGACGAAAATAAACCGTACCATTCAACCAACTCGTCCATTAGGAGTAGAGATATATAAACAAGTGTTATTTCGGGTGGACTCGGTACTACTGCTACGTTTGTCAATAGAGCTTGAAGTATTTATTTTTTTGGCTTTGATCAATCTCCATGAATACTATATGGCCACTGCGCCGTAAACCGGCCGATGGTAGGGATTTTTAAAACGCCTTGCCAGCCGTTGATTTCCGTTGATTTGGGCCGCCTGATCTGTGGACCATAACATCACTTCCATCCCAATACACATATCTCTCTCCAGCAGCGACTTTAGCCAGCCATTAGATATGTGCACAACATCCTCGGTTGCGACAACCCCGTCATAGGTCATCTCACATGAAAACGCCCATGAGCTCACCATGCACGGCCACGGCTATAGCGCCGGGTTGCAAGAAGGGCGCTGCTACGACCATCCCTTGAAGCACTAGTGATGCTCCATTGACGCACTGACGATGCTCCCGCGGCCCAGCCATACTCCAAAACAACACCGCTGATGCTTTGTTGCAGCATCGGCGATTCTCCGGCAGCCCAAAGATGCTCCATTGCAGCAACGGTGATGTTTCGACGGACCCGACAATGCTCCATCGCAGCACTGATGATGCTCCGGTAGCCCCAAGACGCTCCATAACAACACCGGTGATGCTCCGCAAAACTCCATTGCAGCGATGACGATGTTCTGGCGGCCCCGGCGATGCTCCATCACAGCAAAACGACGGACCGGGGATGCTTCATGGTAGCATCGCGAGCCCCTGGTTGCAACACCCATTCGTTCGCAGCAGCATCTCGCCGTGACGTCTCACCTCCAGGCTCCAGCCATCACTCCCGGTCAGCACCGCCAACCGTCGGCTCACAGCGGTGTCACAACGCTCGCAAAAGTGGGTTTCCTCCACTCAAAAGCACCGTAATGTGGTTTGTAGCAGCGGAAGTCTCATTGTGGTACATGCATGCACGCCGGTCAGAGTGGGGAGTGGTGGCGGAGGGGTGCGCGGGGCATCGTTGAGGGAGTGCCAAAGTAGAGATGAAGACATACGGATGAGATTCAAAAAGAAAAAGTCAACGCGTGGGGGTGGAAGAAGAACGAGTGAATGTGTTTCGCTGCATGAGATAAGGTAGAGGAGGTTGTGCGGTTCCTATTCCCACACGGGGACGCGTGGCGATCCCTTGACAAGGCTAATTTCTGGTAGAAAATCAGTCGGGCAAAAGGAAGGGCTTCCTTACTATACCGGTCAGATTTTATGCGGATATCTGTGTTGATATTTTTTCCTTTTGTTTTTAGTTTCATTTTCTATTTCTACTTATCATTTTTATATGTTTTAGCTTTTTTATGATTTTTTTCACTCTACATGTTGACTATAGTTGCGTAGCCGAACACTTGTCGACATCGCAGTTGCCAACTGACATGTGCAAGGTTGATGCAACGGCGTGCAAATTATATTTCCATGTGAACCGCTCCGCACTCGGCTGCAATTGCATGCCCGCGCACCTGCACGCAACTATATTCGCATCTTCATCGGTGATATGCAATTACAGTTGCACCAATGGCGGAGCTAAACGAAAATCTATGGGGGCAAAAGGCTAATTTTTCCATTATATAGACCCTTCAAATATATTTTTCTTCAGTGTTTTTTCTAAAACTGGGGCAGCGCCACCTGGCCTCAACATAGCTCCGCCGGTGAGTTGCACATCCATCGATGGCAACTATGGTTGCACGATCACCGATGGACATGCAACCGATCATGTGCAACTGCATTTGCATGTCTGTCAAACTTGTGCAACAACATGTCTACCGGCCGTGTGCAACTGCAGTTACATATTTGTCAGACATGCACGACTATATTTATGGGTTTTTTAGTCTTCATAAAAAAATCGACAAATATATTTCTTCTTCTTGAGAACATAAATCTAACGGAAAAAGACAAAGAACTTAAGAAAAGGAAAATTGGCTGACATCACCTTTTTTCTCATGGATTTTTGTTAACAAATCATCGGTGATCATCGAGTATTCCTCTGTATCGTTGGAGTCTTTATGCCGCATCCATACCTTTTCTGGCGGATTAAATAACACAACGAACTGTGGAAGATAACGTCACATCAAATAGGTCTCATGTCGTTGTTACGTTACTTGTGATTCTGTTAGCTTAAAATACCAGAACGGGGGAGCAGGAGACAGAGAAGGTCGTGGCGCTCCTTACCCGCCAAATGGCAGCGACATGCCCGCGCTCTGGGAGACGTACTGTAAGGGTGGCACCGTCAAGCCCCGCGAGAGGAAGCACATGGCGATCGTGGTCCTGCTGCTCCACATCAACTGCTTTGCGCAGTACGCGCTGTGCCGCCTCAACCTCGTGCTCACCAGGAGCCGGCGGCCTCCGGTGGCCGTCGCCCCCACCGTGTTGGTCGCCATCTGTGTGCCGGCCGTCGCAAGCCTGTATAACAACCTCAGCACCCTCGGCATAGCTTCTTTGTCATCCGATGATGAATCATCAGATGAACAAATGAAGTTGTTGGAAAAAAAATACTCATCTCCACTATCCATGGTACCTTGCGAGAAAAGTGATAAAGACCTTGCAGTCGTGGTGGAGACGCAACTGGTGAAGAGTACCTCTGCCTCCCCGCACAGACAGTAGGCGTGTAGAGGCGTTGTCGGCCGGCGCCAGGCGAACGGCGTTGGAGTCAATGGGCGTCGTCGACGGCCGTGGTTTCTCTGGTACGAGAGGCAGTGACAAAAGCCCACAAACGCCGACAAGAACTCCAAAAACGGACGGGGGGCGGTGGCATTTGTGTGGATGCGTCGGGGCTTGGGCGGCCGACCTGGACAATGACAGAGTGGCCGGAAAACGGGCGATGACGGCTATGATGGGGGCGGGGGGGTGAGGGGAGGGTGGAGGGGCGAGCCTCGCAGGGCAAGGAAAAAAGGGGACTGTTTTACGGATGGGCAAGCCACGGGAGGACAAAAAAGGGCCCATGTGTCTCCGCCCGTTGTTCATTTCGGCACAAACACGACCTAAATTTGAACCGAAAATGGATTGATAACGGACAAAAAAAACAGATTGACGTCTGTTCGTTTGGCCTCAAATATACGCGGCCGGACAAAACGGTGTCTTGCATGGAGATTCCTACGTGAGTTGGACTCAAAGTGCAGCGACCGCTGGATTTTGCATCGTATGAAAATCTATATAAACGGAACAAAGTCAGGAGGAGGTCTGGCTGCGCTAGGGTTAGGGTTTTAGCGGCGACCATGGGCGACCCTGCTCCGCCGCCGAAAACCCACCGCGCGAGTCCATCGGCAAGTGCCAAGGAGTCCCTCCTGGCTACGCCGGCGAAGTCTCCGATGTCTACGTGTCTTGGTAGGACGTCTAGGGTTGCCACCCAGGGCGATCTGGGAGTCTGGTCGGCTGGGAACAGATCTACAAATAGCGGGGGTGCTGCGACTCGGGATCACACCCCTCGCCAGCAGCCCAACGTGAGAAACCCTAGCCTGTAACTGGAGAAGCCGAGGATGCAGCGCTCACAATCCGTCACCGGAGGTGGGGGTGATTATGGGGGAACCGATGAGGTTCTTGCCCACCCGAAGCGTCCCGGCGGCGGGGTGTTAGTGCATGCACGTGAAGCGACTCCGGAGAACGGGTGGGAGGAGGATACACCATCGGCAGGTAACTGGGATGCAAAGGACTCGGAGGATGGATTGCCGGATGCGGTTGATTCACAGCTTGGAGGTGAAGTGGATGTGGATGATGTTGCATTGGCGGTAGATTTCAGTGATGATGACGAGGAGGAGGTGCCAGCCTCGCCTCTCTGGCGGCTTATGGGGCTCTATAGATTTCAGAAGAAACCCTCTGCGAAAACGTTGTCGGGTCACTTTGAGGGTGTCTGGCGGCTACAGACTGGAGTCGAGTTCAAACCCATGGGGAAGAATTACTTCACGATCACTTCTGGATCAGAGGGAGATTACCGTTTTGTTGCTCGTGGAGGCCCATGGATTTTCAATGGTGATGCCCTGCTGGTTAAACCTTTTGATGATGAGGCAAGGCCTTCAGAATCAACCCTGGATGCAGTTCCGGTTTGGGCTAGGGTGTTTGATGTCCCATACAAAAAGCAGAACAAGGCCTATGGCCAGGCTTTGGGTAGCACTTTGGGAGAGGTACTTGCTGTAGATGTACCAGAGGGCGGACATGGAACCAGAGAATTCTTGAGGGTGCGGGTGATGCTGCCTTACAACAGGAGATTGCAAAAGGAGGTGACGTTGGAATATTCGGTTAAGGGTGTGATCAAGCAGGCCACGTTTAAAATTAGATATGAACGAGTGCCACACTTTTGTTTTCATTGCGGTTTCATGGGGCATGATAAGGATGTCTGTGAGAAGAAGATCTATGGGATTGCATCGAAGGGGTATGACTCGACTATGAGATGTTCACCTTTTAAAAAGTTCGAGTTTAGGGCTGCTTATACCCCTTCCCGGGGCAGTCAAGGGCCAGAAGGGACCTGAATTTCAATTTGGGAAGCACTGGAACAGCGGCGCCCTATACAAGAAGTGCAACTAGCCACACGAGCTCTTACAATACCCCGGTACAACACCATGACATGATTCCACCGAGGGTGGATGCTAATGATGGGTTCAAGGATGAGGAGAAACAAGCGGCTCTAGAGGATGATAATGCACTTGCAGCTGAAATAGCGAGCCTTCAAATGAAGCTATCAGGAGAGAAGCCGGAATCGAGCAAAGTGAAGGAAATGAAAAGTAAGTTTGAAGCCAACTTTGCTGGGAAGGGGTAGTGTCGGCACAGAAACAACTGAGGAAGAAGGGGGCGGCAATTGCGAAGAAACTGGCTAGTAGGAAGGCCGAGCCGCTAGTTATCCGTGACAATACCCCAAGCCAAAAGGATATGATTCTGGCACTGTGAGACCTTAGTGCATCCGGGGACTCCTTGAGTTCGGTCTCAGAATCCATGGACTTCAATGATTCCGTTCTTGGGAAGAGGCAAGGTGAGCTGATGTATCAATAGACCAAAGTGGTGAATGGCAATAAGGCCCTTGTGCCTTTTGTGGATAGGCCAAGTGAAGGAGTGTAGAAAAAAGGGAGGCTGGAAGCTGCATCTCAGGACAAGCAAGGAGATGAGATTGAGGTGGAGGACATGCTTAACAGGGAGGAGGACCACAATAAGGAGGCAACCGCCCATGGGGCCGCCGGTGAACCGACGGGGCCAAGTGTGGTGCCCCGTCGGGAGCAATGAATTGCTTAAGTTGGAATTGTCGAGGGGCGGGGAACCCTCAAAAAGTTCGCGATCTTGCGGCCCTTGTGGCCGCCCATTCCCTGAAGTTTGTTTTTTTTGTGTGAAACTAGACATCCTAGAGATAAAATGTTTCGTCTTTGTTCTCGTTTAGGTCTTTCGGATTTTGAAGGAATTAGTAGTGAAGGCATGAGTGGAGGTCTTGCTTTATTTTGGGACGAGTCTGTATCAGTTCAAGTCCAAGAAGTCAATAAAAGATGGATTGATGTGTATGTCAGGGTGAACCTAGGGTTGAGAACAAGCATCTCATGTGGGACTCTTTGCGTCGCCACCATGGAATCAGTGATCTTCCGTGGATGATTGTCGAAGATTTCAACGAAGCAATGTGGGACTACGAGCATTTATCAGAAACCCCGAGAGCCCCAGGGCAAATGCTTATTTTCAGATATGCTCTTGAAACTTGTGGTCTTATTGATTTGGGTTTTGCAGGGTACCCCTTCACATATGATAACAGGAGGGCCGGTCGGGCCAATGTGCAAGTGCGGCTGGACCGGGCGGTGGCCACTAATGCGTAGCGTGACTTGTTCGCGGATACGGCGGTGGTTCATTTGGTGTCGCCACGATCCAACCATTGCCCAGTCCTTGTCCGGTGTGTCCAGGACACGGCGCCCAAACCACAACATTGTCGACGGTATGAGCTTATGTGGGAGCGTGAGCCTGCACTTGATGAGGTGATCGCTGAGGCGTGGAGAGCTGAGGGTAGCAAGAGAAACCTCAGAGATGTTCACTTAGCACTTGGCAAGCTAATGGGCAAGTCACAAGAGAATTGGAAAAATCCAAGTCACGTCTCGAGGAGTTGATGAATATGAATGCAGACAGAGCGGAGATACGGAAAGAGATGGATGCTATGAATGAGTTGCTATACTGGGAGGAGATGCTATGGCTCCAACGCTAACGTATTGCATGGCTCAAAGAGGGGGATAGAAATATGAAATTCTTTCACCGAAAGGCAGTTTGGAGAGCAAGGAAGCATAGAATCAAGGGGCTTAGGGATGCACAAGGGGTATGGCAACAGGAGCAACAGACTATGGAGAAGATGGCCAAGGAATATTTTCAGCACATGTTTACGGCTGACCCTGGCATTGACCCGGAGGAGATCATCCAATTGTTTCAACCAAAAGTGACTGGTGATATGAATGATAAACTGTGTTCTCCTTTCTCTGATAAAGAGATTAGTGATGCGCTATTTTAGATAGGCCCTCTGAAGGCCCCAGGCCCGAACGGCTTTCCAGCAAGATTTTTTCAGCGACATTGGGGTACTCTTAAAGAGGAGATAATTGCGGCAATTAAGCTATTTTTTGAGATAGGTATTATGCCAGAGGGGGTGAATGCTACATCTATAGTTTTGATATCGAAGGTGAAGGACCCAAAAAGGCTTGCTGACTCTCGACCCATTAGCCTATGCAACATCGTCTACAAGATAATCTCTAAATGTCTTGTCAACCGGCTACGACCGATCCTGGATGATATCATAGCATCGGAACAGAGTGCCTTCATACCAGGTAGGCTCATAACAGACAATGCGTCCATTGCCTTTGAGTGTATTCACTGTATAAATCAGGAGAAGGATCCAGACAGGAGTGCTTGTGCTTATAAGGTTGACCTATCCAAGGCGTATGATAGGGTGGATTGGGAATTCCTAAGACGGATGATGCAACAACTTGGCTTTGATCACCGGTGGGTGCAGTGGATCATGACTTGTGTAACCTCGGTGACATATTCTGTCAAAGTGAATGGAGCCAACTCAGATTCGTTCGTCCCGTCGCGAGGGCTATGGCAGGGAGACCCACTCTCACCTTTCCTATTCCTGTTGGTGGCGGATGGGTTAGGCGCATTGCTAAAACAGAAAGTGCAGCAGGGTTTGATCACCCCCTTGCTGGTATGCCCGAGGGCACCGGGCATTTCCCATCTGCTATTCGCGGACGACACACTCCTCTTCTTCCGCGCCTTGGCAACCGAAGCAATGGTGGTCCATGATGTTCTTTCTACCTATGAGAGGTGTACAGGACAATTCGTCAATCCAGAGAAATGTTGTATCCTATTTGGACAAAGATGCCCACCGGCGGACCAAAATTCTGTTGCACATGTCCTAGAGGTCCAGAATTTGAACTTTGAGGAATGCTACCTCAGGCTCCCAACCCCTACTGGTCGCATGTCGAAAGGACGCTTTCAAAGCCTCCAGGAACAGCTCACCAAGAGGATTCTAGCATGGGGAGATAGTGCATCGCAGGGAGGCAAGGAGATCTTGATCAAAGCGGTTGAACAATCCCTGCCGACCTATCTCATGGGGGTGTTCCGCCTACCCCGGAGCGTCTGTGATGATCTTACACGGATGGTCAGAAAGTACTGGTGGGGGTCGAAGCAAGGCAAGAGGAAAACACACTAGAGGGCATGGGATGCCATGATCAAACCAAAGGAAAAAGGAGGGCTTGGGTTCCGTGACTTCCGCATTTTCAACCAAGCCTTGCTCGCAAGGCAAGCTTGGTGCCTCATCTCTAACCCTGACAGTCTGTGTGCGCGGGTGCTAAAGGCAAGGTACTACCCGGAAGGTTGACTGGAAGACACCGTCTTTTCAGGTAATGCCTCAACTACGTGGCAATCCATTGTGCATGGCTTGGAGCTGCTTAAGAAAGGGCTCATCTGGCACATAGGTGATGGGGCCTCTGTACATATATGGAGAGATCAATGGATCCATCATCCTTTGGCCCGTGGACCGATCTCTGTCTAGGGCCGGTGCAGACTTCGGCGGGTGAGCCAGCTCCTGGACGAGTATGGTAACTGGAGGGTGGCGCTGCTGAACCAACACTTCCTGCATATTGATGTTTTGGAGATTCTCAAGATGAAGGCTTCCCCACGGCATGAAGATTGTGTTGCATGGGCAGCCGAGCGAAACGACTCATTCTCTGTGAAGAGTGCATATCATTTGGGCTTGGATGAACGTCTCTTACCATCATCTGCCGCTGCAAGCAGGGCCCCGGACGGGCAACACACCGCCTGGGCTTTCATTTGGAAATGCCCTACTCCCCAAAGGTACACATATTTGCATGGAAGTTGGCATCTAACTCTCTGGCTACTTGGGCGAACAAAAAGGCGAGGACCTTGGAGATCACTGATGTGTGCTCACTATGTGGAATGGAACGGGAGGACACCTACCATGCATTTTGTCGATGCCCTCGGGCCGTGGAACTCTGGCGTAACATGTGCAATTTCTAGAGCCTGCCGGATCCTGCTACTGTTCGGCCGACAGGAGAGGTGTGGATCTTCGATGTGTTGGCTAATATGAATGAGGATGATCGTATGAGGATGCTTATGGTTCTTTGGCGTGCATGGCATGTGAGGAACGAGATTGTACATGACAAAAAACCTCCCCCGACCGATGCCTCGACTCGCTTCCTCCTCAGCTACGAGGGATCAATTCTGGCCATCAAAATACACCCCAATGACGACCTCGTTAAGGGGAAGATGCCGCTGTCCGAAGGCCCAAAGAGGCCGTTACCGCATGCTAATGGTGACCAGACCCCAAGGCCTTGGTGGCAGCCGCCCATCCAAGGTAGAGTGAAGCTGAATGTGGATGGATCTTTCTGTCATGAATCGGGAGAAGCGGGGGCAGGCATGGTGCTACGGGACGACAAGGGGGACATCATCTTCTCGGCCTGTAGGAGTCTTCCGAACTACACGAGCCCGATCCAGGCTGAACTCTTAGCCTGCTTAGAGGGCCTGCGGTTTGCCATGCAATGGTCCCAGCTTCCGGTCGATGTGGAGCTGGACTGCCTCCTTGCAGTGGAGTCCATCTGTGCGTAGACAGAGGACAAATCGCTGAACGAGATGGTGATCAATGAAGTCAAAGAGCTTCTTGGCGAAAGGGAGTGTTCGATTACTCATGTAAGCAGGCATCAAAATGTTGTCGGGCATATATTAGCTTCATTTGGTCGTGTAGAAGTTAGGATAGCAGTGTGTGTGTGTGTGTGTGTGTGTGATATCATCAGCATCATGCGTTATTGTTGGAAATATGCCCTAGAGGCAATAATAAATAAGTTATTATTATATTTCCTCGTTCATGATAATCGTTTATTATCCATGCTATAATTGTATTGATAGGAAACTCAGATACATGTGTGGATACATAGACAACACCATGTCCCTAGTAAGCCTCTAGTTGACTAGCTCGTTGTGATCAACAGATAGTCATGGTTTCCTGGCTATGGACATTGGATGTCGTTGATAACGGGATCACATCATTAGGAGAATGATGTGATGGACAAGATCCAATCCTAAGCCTAGCACAAAGATCGTGTAGTTCGTATGCTAAAGCTTTTCTAATGTCAAGTATCTTTCCTTAGACCATGAGATTGTGCAACTCCCGGATACCGTAGGAATGCTTTGGGTGTACCAAATGTCACAACGTAACTGGGTGGCTATAAAGGTGCATTACAGGTATCTCCGAAAGTGTCTGTTGGGTTGGCGCGAATCAAGACTGGGATTTGTCACTCCGTGTAAACGGAGAGGTATCTCTGGGCCCACTCGGTAGGACATCATCATAATGTGCACAATGTGACCAAGGGGTTGATCACGGGATGATGTGTTACGGAACGAGTAAAGAGACTTGCCGGTAATGAGATTGAACAAGGTATCGGTATACCGACGATCGAATCTCGGGCAAGTACAATACCGCTAGACAAAGGAAATTGAATACAGGATCGATTGAGTCCTTGACATCGTGGTTCATCCGATGAGATCATCGTGGAACATGTGGGAGCCAACATGGGTATCCAGATCCCGCTGTTGGTTATTGACCGGAGAACGTCTCGGTCATGTCTGCATGGTTCCCGAACCCGTAGGGTCTACACACTTAAGGTTCGATGACGCTAGGGTTATGAAGGAAGTTTGTATGTGGTTACCGAATGTTGTTCGGAGTCCCGGATGAGATCCCGGACGTCACGAGGAGTTCCGGAATGGTCCGGAGGTAAAGATTTATATATGGGAAGTCCTGTTTTGGTCACCGGAAAAGTTTCGGGTTTTATCGGTAACGTACCGGGACCACCGGGAGGGTCCCGGGGGTCCACCAGGTGGGGCCACCAACCCCGGAGGGCTGCATGGGCCAAGTGTGGGAGGGAACCAGCCCCAGGTGGGCTGGTGCGCCCCCCACAAGGGACCCAAGGCGCAAGGGAGAGTGGGAGGGGCAAACCCTAGGGCAGATGGGCCCTAAGGCCCACCCCAAGCGTGCCTCCCCTCTCTCCCCCTCTTGGCCGCCTCCCCAAGCCCCATCTAGGGCTGGCCGCACCCCT
>NC_057797.1:600179072-600187263 GCF_018294505.1 Triticum aestivum | reverse complement strand
GGGGCGCAGCCCTCTCCCTCCCCTATATATATTTGAGGTTTGGGGCTGCTATAGACACGAAAACTTCTCCTCTTGGCGCAGCCCTACCTCTCTCCCTTCTCCTCATATCTCGCGGTGCTTGGCGAAGCCCTGCTGGACTACCACGCTCCTCCATCACCACCACGCCGTTGTGCTGCTGCTAGATGGAGTCTTCCTCAACCTCTCCCTCTCTCCTTGCTGGATCAAGGCGTGGGAGACGTCACCGGGCTGCACGTGTGTTGAACGCGGAGGTGCCGTCCATTCGGCACTAGGATCTCCGGTGATTTGGATCACGACGAGTACGACTCCTTCAACCCCGTTCTCTTGAACGCTTCCGCTCAGCGATCTACAAGGGTATGTAGATGCACTCTCCTTCCCCTCGTTGCTGGTTTCTCCATAGATAGATCTTGGTGACACGTAGGAAATTTTGAATTTCTGCTACGTTCCCCAACAGTGGCATCATGAGCTAGGTCTATTGCGTAGATTCTTTGCACGAGTAGAACACAAAGTAGTTGTGGGCGTTGATGTTGTTCAATATGCTTACCGTTACTAGTCCAATCTTGTTTCGACGGTATTGTGGGATGAAGCGGCCCGGACCGACCTTACACGTACTCTTACGTGAGACAGGTTCCACCGATTGACATGCACTTGGTGCATAAGGTGGCTAGCGGGTGCCAGTCTCTCCCACTTTAGTCGGAACGGATTCGATGAAAAGGGTCCTTATGAAGGGTAAATAGCAATTGGCATATCACGTTGTGGTTTTGCGTAGGTAAGAAACGTTCTTGCTAGAAACCCATAGCAGCCACGTAAAACATGCAAACAACAATTAGAGGACGTCTAACTTGTTTTTGCAGGGTATGCTATGTGATGTGATATGGCCAAGAAGAATGTGATGAATGATATGTGATGTATGAGATTGATCATGTTCTTGTAATAGGATTCACGACTTGCATGTCGATGAGTATGACAACCGGCAGGAGCCATAGGAGTTGTCTTAAATTTATTGTATGACCTGCGTGTCATTGAACAACGCCATGTAATTACTTTACTTTATTGCTAACCGGTAGCCATAGTAGTAGAAGTAATAATTGGCGAGACAACTTCATGAAGACACGATGATGGAGATCATGATGATGGAGATCATGGTGTCATGCCGGTGACGATGATGATCATGGAGCCCCGAAGATGGAGATCAAAAGGAGCAAAATGATATTGGCCATATCATGTAACTATTTGATTGCATGTGATGTTTATCATATTTATGCATCTTGTTTACTTAGAACAACGGTAGTAAATAAGATGATCCCTTACAACAATTTCAAGAAGTGTTCTCCCCTAACTGTGCACCGTTGCTACAGTTCGTCGTTTCAAAGCACCACGTGATGATCGGGTGTGATAGATCCTTACGTTCACATACAACGGGTGTAAGACAGATTTACACATGCAATACACTTAGGGTTAACTTGACGAGCCTAGCATGTACAGACATGGCCTCGGAACACGGAGACCGAAAGGTTGAGCATGAGTCGTATAGTAGATACGATCAACATGAAGATGTTCACCAATGATGACTAGTCCGTCTCACGTGATGATCGGACATGGCCTAGTTGACTCGGATCATGTAATCACTTAGATGACCAGAGGGATGTCTATCTGAGTGGGATTTCATAAGATGAACTTAATTATCCTGAACATAGTCAAAAGATCTTTGCAAATTATGTCGTAAGCTCGCGCTTTAGTTCCACTGTTTAGATATGTTCCTAGAGAAAATATAGTTGAAAGTTGATAGTTGCAATTATGCGGACAGTAGAAAGCTTATGTCCTTAATGCACTGCTCAGTGTGCTGAACCCCAAACGTCGTTTGTGGATGTTGCGAACATCGGACATACACGTTTTGATAACTACGTGATAGTTCAGTTAAACGGTTTAGAGTTGAGGCACCAAAGACGTTTTCGAAACATCGCGAAACATATGAGATGTTTCAAGGGCTGAAATTGGGATTTCAGGCTTGTGCCCACGTCAAGAGGTATGAGACCTCCGACGATTTTCTTATCCTACAAACTAAGGGAGAAAAGCTCAATCGTTGAGCTTGTGCTCAGATTGTCTGAGTGCAACAATCACTTGAATCGAGTGGGAGTTGATCTTCCAATAAGATGGTGATGTTTCTCCAAAGTCATTGCCACCAAGCTGCTAGAGCTTCGTAATGAACTATAACATATCAAGGATAGATATGATGATCCTTGAGGTATTCACGATGTTTGACACCGCGAAAGTAGGAATCAAGAAGGAGCATCAATTGTTGATGGTTAGTGAAACCACTAGTTTCAAGAAGGGCAAGGGCAAGAAGGGATACTTCATGAAATGGCAAATCAGCTGCTGCTCTAGTGAAGAAACCCAAGGTTGAACCCAAACCCGAGACTAAGTGCTTCTGTAATAAGGGGAATAACCACTGGAGCAGAGTTACCCTAGATACTTGGTAGATGAGAAGGCTGGCAAGGTCGATAGAAGTATATTGGATATACATTATGTTAATGTGTACTTTACTAGTACTCCTAGTAGCACCAGGGTATTAGATACCGGTTCGGTTGCTAAGTGTTAGTAACTCGAAATAAAAGAGCTATGGAATAAATGGAGACTAGCTAAAGGTGAGCTCACGATATGTGTTGGAAGTGTTTCCAATGTTGATATGATCAAGCATCGCACGCTCCCTCTACCATCGAGATTGGTGTTAAAACCTGAATAATTGTTATTTGGTGTTTGCGTTGAGCATAGACATGATTGGATTATGACTATCGCAATACAGTTATTCATTTAAAGAGAATAATGGTTACTCTATTTATTTGAATAATACCTTCAATGGTCTTGCACCTAAAATGAATGGTTCATTGAAATCTCGATCGTAGTGATACACATGTTCATGCCAAAAGATAGTAATGATAGTACCACTTACTTGTGGCACTGCCATGTAAGTCATATTGGTGTAAAATGCATGAAGAAGCTCCATGTTGATGGATCTTTTGGACTCACTCATTTTTGAAAAGTTTGAGACATGCGAACCATGTCTATTGGTGCATACGCATGAAGAAACTCCATGCAGATGGATCGTTTAGACTCACTTGATTTTGAATCACTTGAGATATGCAAATCATACCACATGGACAAGATGACTGAAAAGCCTCGGTTTCAGTAAGATGGAACTAGATAGCAACTTGTTGGAAGTAACACATTTTGATGTGTGCAGTCCAATGAGTGCTGAGGCATGCAGTGAATATCGTTATGTTCTTACCTCACAGATGATTCGAGTAGATGTTGAGTATATTTACTTGATGAAACACAAGTCTGAATTATTGAATGGTTCAAGTAATTTCAGAGTGAAGTTTAAGATCTTCATGACAAGAGGATAGAATGTCTATGATATGATCATAGAGATGAATATCTGAGTTACGAGTTTTGGCACACAATTAAGACATTGTGGAAATTATTTCACAATTAATACCGCCTAGAACACCATAGTGTGATGGTGTGTCCGAACATCATAGTTGCACCCTATTAGATATGGTGCGTACCATGATATCTCTTATCGAATTACCACTATCGTTCATGGGTTAGGCATTAGAGACAACCGCACTCACTTTAATGGGGCACCACGTAATTCCGTTGAGACGACACCGTTTGGAGAAACCTAAGTTGTCGTTTCTTAAAAGTTTGGGGTTGCGACGCTTATGTGAAAAAGTTTCAGGTTGATAAGCTCGAACCCAAAGCGGATAAAATGCATCTTCATAGGACACCCAAAACAGTTGGGTATACCTCCTAATTCATATCCAAAAACAATAAGGATTGTTTCTTGAATCGGGTCCTTTCTCGAGGAAAAGTTTGTCTCGAAGAATTGAGTGGGAGGATGGTGGAGACTTGATGAGGTTATTGAACCATCACTTCAACCAGTGTGTAGCAGGGCACAGGAAGTTGTTCCTATGGCACCTACACCAATTGAAGTAGAAGCTTATGATAGTGATCATGAAGTTTCGGATCAAGTCACTACCAAACCTCGTAGGATGACAAGGACACGTACTGCTTCGGAGTGGTACGGTAATCCTGTCTTGAAGGTCATGTTGCTAGACAACAATGAACCTACGAGCTATGGCGAAGCGATGGTGGGCCCAAATTCCAACAAATGGTTAGAAGCCATGGAATCCGAGATAGGATCCATGTATCAGAACAAAGCATGGACTTTGGTGGACTTGCCTGATGATCGGCAAGCTATTGAGATAAATGGATCTTTAAGAAGAAGACGGACGTGGACGGTAATGTCACCGTCTATGAAGCTCGACTTGTGGTAAAGAGTTTTTCACAAGTTCAAGGAGTTGACTACGATGAAATTTTCTCATCCGTAGCGATGCTTAAGTCCATCGGATTCATGTTAGCATTAGCTGCATTTATGAAATCTGGCAGATGGATGAGAAAACGAGTTTCCTTACCAGTCTTCGCATGGAAAGGTTGTATGTGATACAATCAGAAAGTTTTTGTCGATCCTAAGGATGCTAAAAGGTATGCTAGCTCCAACGATCCTTCCATGGACTGGAGTAAGCATCTCGGAGTTGGAATGTGCGCTTTGATAAGATGATCAAAGATTTTGGGTTTATACAAAGTTTATGAGAAACTTGTATTTCCAAAGAAGTGAGTGGGAGCACTATAGAATTTCTGATGAGTATATGTTGTTGACATATTGTTGATCAGAAATGATGTAGAATTTCTGGAAAGCATATAGGGTTATTTGAAAGTGTTTTTCAATGGAAAGCCTGGATTAAGCTACTTGAACGTTGAGCATCAAGATCTATAAGGATAGATGAAAACGCTTAATGGTACTTTTCAAATGAGCACATACCTTGACATGATCTTGAAGGTGTTCAAGATGGATCAGTCAAAGAGGGAGTTCTTGCCTGAGTTGTAAGGTATGAAGTTAAGACTTAAAGCTCGACCACGGCAAAATAGAGAGAAAGGACGAAGGTCGTCCCCTATGCTTAAGACATAGGCTCTACAGTATGCCATGCTGAGTACCGCACCTGAAGTGTGCCTTGCCATGAGTCAGTCAAGGGGTACAAGAGTGATCCAAGAATGGATCACAGGACAGCGGTCAAAGTTATCCTTAGTAACTAGTGGACTAAGGAATTTTCTCGATTATGGAGGTGGTAAAAGAGTTCGTCGTAAAGGGTTACGTCGATACAAGCTTGACACCTATCCGGATAGCTCTAAGTAGAGATACCAGATACGTATAATGGAGCAACAATTTAGAATAGCTCCAAGTAGAACAGTTATTTGGAATAGCTCCAAATAGAGCATGGTAGCTGCATCTAGGAGATGACATAGAGATTTGTAAAGCACACACGGATCTGAAAGGTTCAGACCCGTTGACTATAACCTCTCTCACAAGCATGACATGATCAAACCCAGAACTCTTGGGTGTTAGTCACATGGGGATGTGACCTTGAGTGTTAATCACATATCGATGTGAACTGGATTATTGACTCTAGTGCAAGTGGGAGACTGTTGGAAATATGCCCTAGAGGCAATAATAAATAAGTTATTATTATATTTCCTCGTTCATGATAATCGTTTATTATCCATGCTATAATTGTATTGATAGGAAACTCAGATACATGTGTGGATACATAGACAACACCATGTCCCTAGTAAGCCTCTAGTTGACTAGCTCGTTGTGATCAACAGATAGTCATGGTTTCCTGGCTATGGACATTGGATGTCGTTGATAACGGGATCACATCATTAGGAGAATGATGTGATGGACAAGACCCAATCCTAAGCCTAGCACAAAGATCGTGTAGTTCGTATGCTAAAGCTTTTCTAATGTCAAGTATCTTTCCTTAGACCATGAGATTGTGCAACTCCCGGATACCGTAGGAATGCTTTGGGTGTACCAAACGTCACAATGTAACTGGGTGGCTATAAAGGTGCATTACAGGTATCTCCGAAAGTGTCTGTTGGGTTGGCGCGTATCGAGACTGGGATTTGTCACTCCGTGTAAACGGAGAGGTATCTCTGGGCCCACTCGGTAGGACATCATCATAATGTGCACAATGTGACCAAGGGGTTGATCACGGGATGATGTGTTACGAAACGAGTAAAGAGACTTGCCGGTAACGAGATTGAACAAGGTATCGGTATACCGACGATCGAATCTCGGGCAAGTACAATACCGCTAGACAAAGGGAATTGAATACGGGATCGATTGAGTCCTTGACATCGTGGTTCATCCGATGAGATCATCGTGGAACATGTGGGAGCCAACATGGGTATCCAGATCCCGCTGTTGGTTATTGACCGAAGAACGTCTCGGTCATGTCTGCATGGTTCCCGAACCCGTAGGGTCTACACACTTAAGGTTCGATGACGCTAGGGTTATAAAGGAAGTTTGTATGTGGTTACCGAATGTTGTTCGGAGTCCCGGATGAGATCCCGGACGTCACGAGGAGTTCCGGAATGGTCCGGAGGTAAAGATTTATATATGGGAAGTCCTGTTTTGGTCACCGGAAAAGTTTTGGGTTTTATCGGTAACGTACCGGGACCACCGGGAGGGTCCCGGGGGTCCACCAAGTGGGGCCACCAACCCCGGAGGGCTGCATGGGCCAAGTGTGGGAGGGAACCAGCCCCAGGTGGGCTGGTGCGCCCCCCACAAGGGACCCAAGGCGCAAGGGAGAGTGGGAGGGGCAAACCCTAGGGCAGATGGGCCCTAAGGCCCTCCCCAGGCGCGCCTCCCCTCTCTCCCCCTCTTGGCCGCCTCCCCAAGCCCCATCTAGGGCTGGCCGCACCCCTTGGGGGGGGGGGAAACCCTAGATGGGGGCGCAGCCCTCTCCCTCCCCTATATATATTTGAGGTTTGGGGCTGCTATAGACACGAGAACTTCTCCTCTTGGCGCAGCCCTACCTCTCTCCCTTCTCCTCATATCTCGCGGTGCTTGGCGAAGCCCTGCTGGACTACCACGCTCCTCCATCACCACCAAGCCGTTGTGCTGCTGCTGGATGGAGTCTTCCTCAACCTCTCCCTCTCTCCTTGCTGGATCAAGGCGTGGGAGACGTCACCGGGCTGCACGTGTGTTGAACGCGGAGGTGCCGTCCGTTCGGCACTAGGATCTCCGGTGATTTGGATCACGACGAGTACGACTCCTTCAACCCCGTTCTCTTGAACGCTTCCGCTCAGCGATCTACAAGGGTATGTAGATGCACTCTCCTTCCCCTCGTTGCTGGTTTCTTCATAGATAGATCTTGGTGACACATAGGAAAATTTTGAATTTCTGCTACGTTCCCCAACAGTTATTGTGTTATATGTATAACTCTAGTTATCCCTTTTTGGTTTATTCAACATAGTGGTAGTGTTATTATTGGATACTTTTTGAGGAGTTAACTTTTTGAAGCTCATCTCATAACCTAGGATGAAGCAACCAAAGAATGCGAGGAGGTTTTTCTTTCTTTTCAAACAGAAGGTTGGATCTCTAGTCACGGAGAAGATGAAGTTTTTGGACCAAAGAAGATGCTTAGGCTATGTATTCTTGATGAGTTTGGCATGAGAACAATGGCTAAACCTACAGTTATACTAAAATCAACATCACTACGACATGAAATAAAACTTCGTACAGAGAAGTGGAAGATCATGTGGGCTTACCGTGTATATCAGGTTCGTACATGGGAGGCTTTCAGGAGAAATGTCGAAACCATCGGAAGGCCGACTCGTCTGTTAAACGATGCAATTAGAACATATGAAAAACATCGTTTACAGGCTGGATTATTTTATTTGGCCGGAAAGTGGATCCTCGTTTTACATACACGGTTCATAGTCACCTCTAAGGTGACAATGAGTTGTTCAAAGATTTGTGGAGAAAGAAGAGAATGGAGCGCAAGATGAGACAAACTAATCAGGAGCTATGCGATAGTTATGCAAGTACACAGAGATCGGATCTTTCTTCTTCTTCTCCCTCCTCCTCTTCCTCCCTTCTCCCCTCTTCTTCTTCTTCTTCTTCTTCTTCTTCTTCCCCTTCTACAAATTCTAGCACTAAAACTAAACTGAATCTAACACTAAATCTAACAGCAAAAAAAAGAAAAAACAGAAAAAATAACTCACCGGATCGAGCGGTGGCGCCGGGGCGGTGAGCGGCGGCGCCGAG